>NW_020526192.1:87500-210000 GCF_003368295.1 Carassius auratus
TCATCGCTAATATGCAAACCATGTTTTTTTCTTGTTGAATTTGACTGACGTTAAGAGACTTTACTGACTGTGTTTGCATTTGTTTTTAATTTCAATAATTTGAATTTATGAAACGGTACTTTCTTGAAAATGATTTACAATAATGCAGCCGACAGTTATACGCGTTTTGCGAATACATTTTCCTCATCAGCCTATTTACAACGCATAGCCTATTCATTTGAAATAGTAGCAATAATAATAAAGGTCAAATTCAAATAATCATATTTTGCACATCAGTTTTCGCCGTCTTTTATTTCAGTCCTAATTTGCCGGTGTGTGTTTGTGTTTTCACGAGCAGTGAGTGATGTGCTCAGGGAAATTATCCCTGTTGAATTAGCTCTAAATAAATGTTCCAGGTATGAGGACCAGCTCCTGCTGTCTGTCAGGACGATTATGAAGAGGACTCACACCTCCCACCGGCCTGAGCGCGCACTGCTGCAGCCTCCAGCGATCAGAGACAGTCCTTACATCACGGAGCTGCGCGCGACACACGACTCACGGACACACTACTGCTCGTGACTGCACTAATCATGTCTGTTAGAAATAATAATAATAATAATAATAATAATAATAATAATAATAATAATAATAAACTAAAGAAAAAATGCAGCTTGCATACTTTTTTTGGAATTTTATTTGCATATCGCATGCAGTAGTTTAAAAAGAAAGAAAGAGAAAAAAAACTTTCTTAAGGATATGTAATAAATGTAACAACAATGCGCAATTATATTTAGTAAGATATATATCTTGTGTATGTAAATACACTGTAATGCACGAGCAAACCCTCTTAAGCCACAGCATGAATTATTATTAGCCTAATATTATTATTATTTTTTTTTATAAAGAAATGACAAATGGGAAAATATCATCATGTCATCCGTCAACCGCCGAAATAAATCCAAAAGAGAGAAAAGTGCAGCAGATAAACGACGGGAACGCGACGGCGAGGAGCACAGGCGGCTTTCTGTGCGGGTTTTGTTCCGGAATTGCGAGAGAGGGGCGGAGACGGAATATTTAGATGAGCCGTGATTGACAGCTCCTGTTTCTCCAACGCTCTCAGAAACTCGCCTGCTCCTTCCAGCAACTCTTCACTCTCCACTCCCGAGCACTACAAACAAACGGACGCTAGGGGATCTTCATGACGGCTCTCTGCTGATCGCTCGCTCCTCTTCTGCGCTTTTATTTGTTTTCTTTTATTAGTTTATCCCTGCGCGCGCTGGTTAAATGCGCTGATTGCATCGATCAGCCCGTTCTCTGCCCTCCCGCGTTCCTGTTCTGGAGAAGCTGTAATAATGTCCTATCCTCAGGGTTACCTCTACCAGCCCCCGGGCTCCCTGGCGCTCTACTCCTGTCCGCTGGCCGCCCCGAGGAGCGAGGAGCTGGCCCGGTCCTCGTCCGGTTCAGCGTTCAGCCCGTACCCCGGATCTGCGGCGTTCACAGCCTCGGCCAACGCTTTCTCCAGCCCTCTGCCCTACTCCACAGATCCAGCCACGGGATTCCCGTCTTACATGGTAATCAGCAGCTGTGGATGTAGAGCCGTCGCCATTCACCAGGCATTGTTCTTGATAGGAATGCATGAATATTGCATGATCGGATGGTTATAGTTTTGGTTGCGGGTTCAGGAGTTGCATGCGCGCGCGTGTGTGTGTATGTGTATGTGTGTGTGTTTCAAAGGGAAGCTCGAGAGGGACGTGAATACAAATTCAGCTGGTTGTGATCTAAATTTATTTTGTTGGGCGATAAAGTTGCGAATAAAATCGACAGCCTTAAATGCGTGCTTATTTATTTGTAACAGTAACAGCGTGCGTCTAAATATGCCTTGGCCCACTTTACAATTTACTTTTGCACGGCCTGTTCTACACCGCGTTATTTTTAGTCAATAACTCAAATTATTAGTTGTGACATTTTTACATTATTAATATCAAGAAGAAAAAAAATGTGTGCGACTGTACAGTATATTTTTGAGATGAGATTTGGAGGGATGTGCGCTTAAAGAGGCGTTATTTAATCGTCTATTGATGAATCGCAATGCTAATGCCATGGCACATGAAAGCGGGGAAACGCTCCATATCCAGTGGTTTTCTAATAGGATTTGTAATGCTGCGCTTCACTGATATGCCTCTGACACTGAAAGAGCACTGGGAAAGTCAGCCTGGTGATTATGCAAAATGGCTGCAATTACCCATTATCTGTTATCCACCCCGGGTCCATGTAATTGTGCATTCTGACAATTGCATGAAGGATTAATCATTATTGGCTTAATTATTATTAGTATTATATTTTGGTTTATAATAACATGCATTAATAACATTAACTTTGCATAACGCAGAATAGATCATTAGTTGCATTCATAAAGCGTTGATTTATTTTGTTTAATTTGCGCTACATTTATTATATGTAGTAAAGAAGAAGAAGAAAAAAAAGCTGCACATAAAAATAAATGATAAGACAGGTTACTGACAAAAAAATCTGTCGTTTTTGAAGGGCTCTCCGTATGACGCCCACACCACGGGAATGGCAGGAGCCATCAGTTATCACCCGTACGGGAGTCCCGGTTACCCGTACCAGCTCAACGACCCCGCGTACCGGAAAAACGCCACGCGGGACGCGACGGCGACGCTAAAAGCGTGGCTCCAGGAGCACAGGAAGAACCCCTATCCCACGAAAGGAGAGAAGATCATGCTGGCCATCATCACCAAGATGACCCTCACGCAGGTGTCCACCTGGTTCGCCAACGCCAGAAGAAGACTCAAGAAGGAGAACAAGATGACATGGGCTCCACGGACTAAAAGTGAGGATGAGGACGAGGACGACGGCGACGGGGAGAGAAAAGACGAGCGCACGGATAAAAACACGGACAACAGTGAAGCGTCTGCTGAGGACGAAGGTGCACTAGTATTATTATTATTATTATTATTATTATTATTATTATTATTATTAGTAGTAGTAGTAGTAGTAGTAGTAGTAGTAGTAGTATGCGTTAATTTAATTTAAATGCATTCACGGTCGATAAAATGTAAAAAGTAAAATGTACTGCATATATTGTAAAAATATTTGACGTTTGAATTGTGTAGCTCTATTAATTATATGTGAACATGGACCACAAAACCAGTCATAGGCATAGAGCATTGTATGGGTCAAAATGATCGATTATTCTTTTATGTCAAAAAATAAATAAATAATAAAAAAAAAATCATTATAGGATATTAATATATTTTGCCAATTTGCTTTACTTAATATTTCAAAACGTAATTTTTGATTAGTAATATGCATTGCTAAGAACTTCGGACAAATTTAAAGATTATTTTAGTTTTTTTTTTTTTTTTTTTTGCTCCCTCAGATTCCAGATTTTCAAATAGTTGTATCTCAGACAAATATTGTCCTCCGAACAAACCACACATCAATGGAGAGATGATTTATTCAAATGTGTAAATCTCAATAATAATAATAATAATAATAATAATAATAATAATAGATGAATAAATAAAATAAAAAAATACGCTTATGACTGATTTTGGATCCTACACAATTGTAATCGAGGACATTCGCGTCGTAATGCGAATTTAAGGGGAGTTCTGGGAGTTTTTGACAGCAGTAACTCACGGTTGCGTGCTCTGTGTCCACAGGCATCGGTTTGCACCTGACAGATCACTCGTGCTCGGTAGAATCTGACGGAGAGAAGGTCACGTGCAGAGCCGGAGACCGGGTTTGTGATTCTGGACCCGATATCAAGGACAAATGCGACTCTGGTGATCTGGACACGGGCCTCGAGGACAGACAGAGAGCCCCGACACCCGAGCCGCTGACCTCCTCCCCTCTGACCGCGGTGGAGGCCCCTCTCTTGACCCATCATCACCGAGAGAACAGCACCAACAAAACATGTCTGGACGGTCAAAACCAAAGCGTGAAGCCTAAGCTGTGGTCATTAGCCGAGATCGCCACTTCAGACCCAAAGCAGCAGCAGAACTGTCCCCCGGGCGTTGGCCTTCTGACCTCCCCGGCGTCCAGCGCGTCTCCAGCGGGCGCAGTGTACCCCGCCACCTCTATATTGGGAAGACCGCTTTATTACACCTCGCCGTTTTATAGTAGGCCTAATTACACAAACTATGGCAGCTTCAGCCCGCTGCAGGGCCAAGGGATACTGCGATATAACTCAGCTGCTGAGGGACTCCTCCGAGCCGAGCCTCTGCTGAAGACCAGTCCAAACCAGACCGAGCAGCACTTCAGGGCCTCCAGCGCAGACTCCAAAAAAGGTGCGTAAAGGGTGCACATATATATATAGCCTATATATATCAGACAGCGTATTATTTAACTGATTAAATGTAGATTAAACAATTGTCTATTCAATAAAGTAATATTATTAATCAGTTGAGGCACTTATAATATAACACGTCTGTTTTCCCGGTTTCGAGTCATTGTCGCATGTTTTAAGTTATTTTATTGTTTGAAGTGACATTAGTTTATTTTATGTTTTCTCCTAATCTAACGCTAGTGTCCAGTCTGCGTTATATGAGATATTTAAGCTGTCCAAACGCTGTAGTAATTCCCCTTTACTGAAACGGGTGTGTGTTTTCTGCAGACCCCAGCGAGGTGTTCACAGTGAGATCCCAGTCATACCTGTCGAGTTAAAGACGACGAAGATCTTCAAGTAAGTCGCTGATATAAGCATTAAAGTGCAGTTTATGTGCCGTTTTCATGACAACGGTGGAATGTTTCCTAAAGCCACTTCCTCATGTTTGATTAGTCACACTGTTCTTGTCAATGTTCCGTTGAGTATGACTGTGTGAGGCCTGCTTTATGTTTGTATAGATTAATTGTGGATTTCTAAATTTAATGCAGTAGATTTATAAATATATATATATATATATATATATATATATATATATGTATATGTATATGTATATGGAAGTGGGCTGATGTAGGTTCTGTTTCCTTGGTTCACAGGTAGGTGTCACAATTGCTTTGAACAAAGCGAACAAGCCATCCCCCCCCCCCCCCATGCTGTTTGAAACTAACATTTGCTCTTCCGTGGATCTTTATGTGTGCCACTGTACACCCACGGACTACAGAGCACCTGCCTATAGAACAATAACACGTGCGATTATGGAAGGGAAGAGGAAATTCTTTTTTAAGGCACAAAAGCCAGTCTGGTTTGGATGAACTGTTGTGTGACTGTACTTTACCCCAACACATGTGACTTTCGATGAGGAGACGATTTCTCAGGATCCCTACAGTAGCTTCATTGCCGCCAGTCGTGCACGCGCATGGGCCTCTCTAGACCTGTCAGACTCTCAGTGCTAGCAGTCGTGCACGCGCGTGGGACTCTCAGTGCTGGAGGTGTGGAGTGTAAACGAGAACTCGGGACTGGTATAAACTTGACTAAGAGTGGAATACATTTGATATTTATTTTTGTAGTAATGCCTATAATTTATGCAAGTTGTATTGCAACGGTAACTGAGCATTGTTTTGTAAATAAACCATGATTGGTTTTTATTTAAAAAGCCGAAGTTACGCAATGTTGTTAACAAGGAGACTTTTACTAATTTATATCTCTGATTGTAAATAAAAAGCGCTAGTCTGCACTGGCACCATGTGGACTGCCCTGTTTTCAACACTTAATGAGATTCTAATCGCTGTGTCATTCTTTCACACTGTCATGATGTATATGTGTCGGGACTAATCCAGACCTGCCATTCAGATCATAAAACACGGCGCCATTTACACATGACACGTTTCAAACTCTCCTTTTAAATGAACAAAAGTGTGTTTAAAATCTTCAGTGTGTGTATGCAGTCTGAATGCTGAATGTGCTCTGGATGGCAGTGAATATTAGAGGCTGTTTATAATCCAGGCCTTCATCTATTTTTCAGCCTGATGAACACAGGGCTGGAGGGGAAGTGTTATGAGCTCCCGGCGGGTTTAAGATGCTCAGTCGGCCTTCATCATAGACTGATACTGAACGACCCATAAAATCACATCTAAACACCTGCCTGCTCCTGCAATGACGTCTCTCTTATACAGACCCCGTTAACATTGTCAAGGCGTTAGTTAAACAGAGCACTGTTAACCTCAACAACCTTTCGATACGGCTATTAAAATATGTGCTCGGTTCTTAAATATAAAGGCTGCCCAAAACAAAGGTAATAGCTAATAATAATAATTATAAGAACAAGAAATAATTTAATAATACTAATAATAATACTACTAATAATAATAATAGGCTACTAATAGTAGGGCTAACGCGATTTAATAATAATAATAATAATAATAATAATATAAATTGTTTCGATAATAGCCATCAATTTAAATGTAAATACAGATTTGAAACGATTCATGATTAAACATTTTGTTTATGTTTAATGCCATAAGACATCGAACTGAGTTCATGTCAACGCTGTGATGATTGTGTCGCTTTTCTCGATAATATCGCGTCTGGTTTTGTCGTTTGAAGCGTGTTGTGCTGTGCATATATATTCCTGCGCTAAAGGCTTCATTATTAGAGGTGAATTATTGAAATTCAGTCTTTAATCTCAGGTGGGATCCTGGGGGGATCGACCACTGTTGTCAAAATGGCACCACAGGCGGTTTCCATTCATACTCCCTTCAAATGCCAACATTTGTTCTCAATAAAAAGAGTTATTGTTTCTGTAAAACAGCCTTTGAAAACATCAGAGAAGTGCAGGCAGCTCTGTGTGATTGGGATCAGGTAAAGGTGAAGTGAAGGAGCGCGAGAAGCCTGTTCTTCGCGCCACTGAGGATAAAGACATTTATTTATCCATTAAGCAAATTTGAGAGAATATTGTAGTCACCGCTTTGAATTTTAAAATCATTATTTGACGACGTGTGTGTTCAATGCTGTAATGTTGCGTTTACGACTGGGAAAAAAAAATTAAAACGAGGATTACATTGATCTTTTAATGCGGTTAATGGGATTTATTAATAATTACAAGATATGCAAAACGAAAACGCCTAAAGACGTTTGACAGTTAGGCTACTTTATGGAAAATGTTTAAGCGTCTCTCTCTCTCTCTCTCTCTCTCTCTCTCTCTCTGTGTGTGTGTGTGTGTGTGTGTGTGTGTGCAACGCATGCTGGTCCCGCATAGTTCAGTCAATCCGAGCACATTAAAACCCGATCTGAAACAGCCTCTAATGGTCTCCCTCTATTCTGCACCGTTTATCTTTACAACTTTAATCTCCCATTAGAGTCAGGCCGTAAATAACATTTCAGGTCAGGAAAGGAGAGAAAAAGTATTAACAAATCGAATACATGTGTGTTTAATAAGATACATCAGAGTGTCCGAGGCTCTAAAGCGAGTCCTGGGTCGGTTCCTCCATAAAGGTGTCACAGGAGATGTCCTCTCATTAGACTGATCAAGGCACGAGAAAGAGAGAGAGAGAGAGAGAGAGAGAGAGAGAGTTTGTCCACACGGACTCTAAATAAGATCATTAGAGCAGTCAGCTCCGGACAAATACAGAGATCTCCTCTAAAGACACGGGTGTGTGTTTTCAGGGAAGCTGTTTTAGGACCTGCTGTTTAGTGTTCATTTCATTTGACAAAATGATACTTTTAGTTGCTGACACGTATAAGAACAGTTTACTATTTTGTTAATTTGTCCGCTTAAAGAATAAAATGAACTTTTGGAAAGTATTTAACGTTAATTAAGGTTTTGTTTTTGTTTTTTCTTGGGTGAATATGTGTTATGTGGTACTACTTTGTATAGAAAGAAAATCATTTTTTCGCGAATAATCAAGAAGGGCTGATTGAACCTAAACAGTGGCAAAGTGACAAAGAAAGCAAAGAGAGAATAAAGACAAATATCGGTCGAGAGTTTAATAAAGGTGTGGATGAGGGCAGGCCGAGGGGATGCTATTCTTTAATATGTCACTGTTTGCACTAATATGAGATGTAACTAAATATCGTTAAGTATCGTTTCTCACACGCCCAGCTAATAATATATATATATATATATATATATATATATATATATATATATATATATGATTACAAGCACAAATTAAATGCAGGAAAGGCAGAATAATCTCAAGCAAAATTACTGTAGATGTTTTGTTCATACAAAATAAATAAAAAAAATTTGCTCAACTGCATAGATAGATAGATAGATAGATATTCTTTATTTTCAATGGATATAATCGTATGGTTTTACTGTTTTATACAGAATATTTGCTGTTTTTATGCTAATGTGTTTTTAG
Source organism: Carassius auratus (assembly GCF_003368295.1). Lineage (NCBI taxonomy): Eukaryota > Metazoa > Chordata > Actinopteri > Cypriniformes > Cyprinidae > Carassius > Carassius auratus. The sequence goes on from NW_020526192.1 coordinate 95,751, forward strand.
TCATCTATCAAAGAAATGCATAAAATGAATCCGAAACATTAAAGAATGTGAAGCACTATTAGTGTTTTGCGGTGTGTGTGCTTTAGCTTGGCCTGCCAGCATTTCACCGGTCTGACACAATCGCTGTTTGTTCCACACACAGGTATCAGATTTACTGCTCTCCCGTGATCTGACGTGATCTCATCTGATCTCCCGCGTCACACGCTTCTCTCTGTTAACACCGGGGTATGATTCAAGAAAGATGGCCGGGCTAATGAGCCCGCGCTCACAACTGAGGCAAACACCGAGTCCCCATTAGCGGCTTGGGCTAAAGTTTAAAATAAGCCACGTGTTCTCTCAGCGTTTAAGTTTCCATCTCTTCGCGACACATATTACATTTCGGTCATGCCTCGCAGACAAACACAGTATCCCCCCGCAGTGTTGCCAACTTCTTTCAATGGAAAGTAGCTAAAGCCAGTTTAAAAAGCCGCTCAATGTCGCTAGATGACGTCGGTACGCCAATTTGCATATTCACTAAAATTGCCTTTTACATTTGTTTGCCTCTCTGTGCTCTCATACTCTTTTGTAATGCAGCCAAATTCAAATAAAATAGTTTATAATTTATATATTCTACTGTTTATGTTGTCAGACAACTGGATTAAAATGAAATAATGACTGAAATGTGGCCCTTTAAGACTACATAACCAGCTCTCCCTTCCAAGAGGTTCATCTGCACAAAAAATCCAGAAATATAATTGAGCTGTTGTCTGATTAAATCATACACATAAAATAAGACAAGGCAAAGGCAATGTCTGTGCTGTGATTTTGGCTATGTTTGCATGTAAATATAGAGTAGCAACAGAATATCTCGGCTATTTTAACTGAAAATGTGTTCCTCTCAGCTGCTAGCTGAACAAAGCAGAGAAGGGGGTGAGTGTCCCAGAAGTCACTAGATTTGTCGCTAGGGGGTCTGAAAAGTGGCTAGGTTGGCAATACTGATTCCTCAAAGAACCACAGCAGCCATTATCCCAGAAGGCTACTGAATGAAGTTCCTCCGGTATCACCGCTAATTAAAATTCTGTTTAGCGGCCCAGGCCAGAATGATAATTGGCTAGTTGGCCTTAACTCGCAGTTCGTCGACTAAAAGACGGGGGCAGTTTTTTCACGTTTTAGAGAGCCGTGTTCAGCTGATAGCATCTGCTCCAGCCGAGCCCAGGGTCAGGCCAGAGCTTGCCGCTAAGTCATTAGCTCAAATTACTCTGCTAGTTTCTCTCAAGTTTTGCAGGGCTCAGGCACTCGATCTGCCCCGGCTGCTGTCCGGCTGCTTGTGGCTCCCTGGGAAGCCAATACTCTCCGAGGGGATCAGGGCGGCATTAACCCTCTATCCCTTCCTCAGAGAGTTCACCGATGCCCGCGCTTCCCCGGACAAATATAGCAGCCCTGAACTAATGTGTCTGGAAGAGCAGAATCTATCAGATAGCGTCTTGCTGGCCAAATCCCGGGCAGGATCATTGACCCATTGAAGTTCTCGGTAAGTTTGCTTACTCAGGAGTCTACACTGGGTTTTTGACAAGAGGAGACAGCCTGTCGTTCTTTGAAACTGGGAACTGTGAAAAGAGAATATTTGCTCATCACCAATACATTTATAGGACATTTCTTATCAGATGTCAAGTAGACATTTGTGACCCTGGACTGCAAAACCAGTCATAAGGGTCAATTGATTTGAGATTTAAACTGGAAGCTGAATAAGTAAGCCTTCCATTGATATATGGTTTTGCTAGGATTGGACAATATTTGGCCGAGATACAACTATGTGAAAATCTGAGGGTGCAAAACAATCAAAATAATGAGAACATCTCAGCAATGCATATTACTAATCAACAATTAAGTTTTGATATATTTACGGTAGAAATTTTATGAAAAATCCTCATGGAACATGATCTTAACTTAATATCTTCGTGAAGTCCTCGGCTTGATGGGACGCTCCCGTCTCATGTGTCCCGCTGTAAGACATGAATGTGGCACACATTCTTTTGGTTGAAGTAAAGCTGTAGATCTTGATTTTTCCCACAGTGAATCTCTCTCTAGTCGTCTTTCTTCACCCTCCACCCTTACTGTGTAATTACTCACTGAAGGTTATTGCTGCAGGATGCTAACTAATAAATGTGCGTGTGTGAGATGAAGCAATAAGTCAAAACTGGTTTTGCTTCAGGACCCAGATTTAACATTGGACACATTACCAACATGGTTTAAAAGTAACAAACATTAATTAAAATTAAGCTTTTAATAAATCTTCGATGTCTATGCAATAAAAGGCAAAAGATCTGAAATTGGTGCTACATGACAAGAGAAAAGAAAGAAAAAAGTCTGCAGCATTTCCTTTTCTCAAAAACCTTACTATCCAGAATGTACGTTTGTTTTTGGTGCCGTCCTACTTTTGTTTCACCAGTCTGTGGGTGCGAATGCAAAATTCCAGAAATCCCATCTGTAGTTTTAACGAAAGCCCTGGGACTGTCAAAAATGACACGTTTTGATGTTTTTAATTACATTTCAGTGACAAATAAATGCAGATATCTGATGCACATTGTTCATTGTAATATTATTTTTTATACATGACAAAATTAATAGGGAAAATGAACAGCACAAGAACAGCAGCAGACAGAATAACACTGGACTAAATGTCATATAAAGTTTGTCTCAGTTGTGTGCTTCATGTTCTTGGAAACAATAATTTACAGCACAAAACACACTGTGGTCGACGCAAACCAAGTTTGCTTGTTTTGCGAGTGAAGCCATATTTAATATAGATCATGTTTTCTCACACAGTGTTTGTGGTTTTTGAGGATGAAGGCGTGTCACAACCTGTCCAACTCGTTACAGTTTTGTAATGTAATACCAACTAACTGTGCATGATTATATGTTTAGGAATGTTTTATTTGTTGGATTCTACCACCACAATAAGTAATGACAGGCCGTGCTTTACAGGGATTTTACCATGGTCATTATCCTGAATTATTTTACTCTTCAATGGTGCAATGGATCAATCAGAATCACGTATGTCAGAGATCTGGTTAATAATCATTTGTTATGCACACCCTCACACACTTCCACATGCAAATAACATTAATTTGCCTATACATAAATCTATCGAAAAAACAGCGGTGTTTGTGGGCAGCACAATGAAAAACAAAACAAATAAGGGAAACATTCTGTAGAGTTTCATAGCATGCAAATCGTTACAACATTTCAAGACCTACTGTACTTTAGTCATTTTGACATAAATCAGCATTAGATTTTTTGAGTGCTCCAGTGAAACCAGTAGCCACAGTGATGCTGTCACATCTGTGCTCCAGTGAGGATGAGGATGTCCTGATGATGGAGGAGGAGAAGTCTGCTGTGACAGAGACCCACAGGTGGAGGAGCACGAGCAGACGACACACTTTCTCTTTCAGCTCTGTTGTGAGGTGTTTAAAGTGAGCATGACAGAGCTTCCCAACCTCTTCCTCCCGCGTCCTCCCTCGAGTTGCGTTTGCCAGATTTTCTTGTTAAATGCTATCTGTCAGGTTTATCAGCTAATTAGCGGCGGCTGCCTTTAAAGCGCTCCTCTGTCTTTCCCCTGTCTGTCGTCTTTTTTGAAGAGAGTTTATTAGAGTGTTCAACAATGTCTAGGGAAACAGAGACACAGGAGAAACTCTCAGAGCTCTTTAATGTGACGATGAATCAACATCCACCGTTGTGCAGAAAGACTACAAACTCATCACCTGGAGAAGCCGACTGCATTGTGATTCATGTTTGTCAAACTCCACGACAGAGTTTGCATGCAGGCAGGAAAGAACAGCAGTGGACAGATTTGAAGAAGAAAAGAAGGGAAGGCAAGGACAAAAGGATAATGCACAATATTACCTTAAAGTACAAAACAAGTCATATATGTCACTACACTTTTTTTTCTGTTCCTATGATAAAAAAAAACGTAAAATGCTCTTTCCAGGGAGGTTTTCCCTGCCACTTTCATTTTTAGGTTGCTCAATGATTCTTTATTTATGCTTTATCCAATGCTGCTGCATGTGAAAAAACATTTAATGTGAAAATGTTAAATAAATATTTTATTTTTATTTTTAAACCAATGCTGCAGTGGTTGTTGACATTTCTATAAATAAATGTGAATTTAATATAAAATGTGATTTGATAAAATCAGCGCTGCTGTGATAAAAAAAGGAATAAATGTGCATTCAATTTAAAATGTATTTTGTTGCATGCTACAGCAATTAATTTGAATATAATTTAAATATTTATTATTATTATTCATTTTATTTTATCACTGCCCCAGAGATTATATTTGATGATGATGATGATTAGTTTATTGACCAAATTAAATTGACTGTTTACCATGTTGTTTGTTTTAAAAAAGTACATTTCTGATATACAGTGTGTGTGTGTGTGTCTAGTCTAATGAAAAGTAAACAGTAGAAATGGGATTTTCCCCTCATATTTTAGGGATCATCATATTTGGGTGTCCTTGGCATTGTAAAGAAGCAACTGTTTAAAGCATTTTCTCCTCATGTGACAAAGCCCTCGTTTGCAGAGCAATAAACAAGTTGTTTTAGGTGATCCGTAGCACGACTAACAGCTCGTCGAACAGAAACTGTGGGAAGACCTCCTGACATTTCAGAAAATGAAGAAAACAAGAACAGACATTGATCTTCTGTCCTTGCGAGCATCTATTTATACTTGGGTTAAGGTCAATCTGAAGACAAACGGCATGTGGTGAGATGTCATGAAGATTGAGAAGTGGAGTGCCAACAACTGTGGCCAGCCGAGCCTGTGTCTGTGTGAAAATATGTGTTACTGCTAGCTCTGAAACTGTAGACGGCCAAAATGCTTCCTCCACATGCTCCGGGACGCTGTATTTTCTCTCATTATTTAGCATATTTCAGCAGTGGAAATGTCAAGAGTTCAGCCTCAGCTCTTTTCCTCAGAAACCCTCTAAAGCTGATATAATTCAGAGCCGAGAAGCTTATAAAAGAGCTGAAAAGTATGAAAAGTAGTGTTTACTTTGGTCTGTTGCAGTTGGCCTCGCAGCCGCGCTTACACACGCTTCATAAATCAGCACTTTCTCCTTTCTTATTGTCTCGCGACCATTATTCTCAATTACTTTCGACGTGTCTGTGAAAAAAAGTATCAAGAGACGGTATTTAACTATGTTATTAAGCTATCCGAAATGAAAAGTGATTAGAGAGTGCAACCAAAGTACAAGATACAAGGAGGCAAATGATTCTCTTGATAGGATTAGAAAACGATGAACCACTTCAAAAAGGTTCATCTGCATATCTCATTAAAGATACACTGGTTTTAAGTCCACTAATAACAATAATGGTGCTGAAAAATGTGCAGATGAATTCCCTTCAAAGCTCTCCACTTATACAGAAAAATGTGAGTTTTTAACCAAGGACTTTTTCTCTTAAGCTCCATTAATTGCCACAGATGTGAGGACCAATAAAGCAGCTGCTGTGTTGCTTTGTAATGCATTATGGGAAGAAATAAAATGTATCTCCAGGGGTAGCATAGCCTGCTCTTTTCTTTGTTTGTTTGTCATATTTTCATATTTTCACAGTGCAACCATGCAATAAACCTACAGCTGTGCTTTTGATGAATAGGATGAAAAGGAGTGATTCATCAATCGATAACAAAGTGGAGAGGAAAGAAAAGTGTTCGAGGTCTGGGATCAGAATCACATGGTTACACAGCACATTCACATCGGTCCACGCTGAAGACCAGAGCTGTACATAAGCAACCAAACTCAAAATGTGAAAGAGCTGTTTCATATCAACCAGACTTTAGACCTGGGTAAATTAAACGTGAATTAGACATTAAAAATCTCATGTGTTTCTGCATTGTATGAACTCATAGTTTGAACTGAACTATAACTGTTTTCTCAAACGATAATGATAGTTGCTTCACTGAAGAAAGAGCAGAAGGTCTTCCTCACCATACTGATGTTTATTTTGTAAAATGGAAAGGTAAGAGAACTCATCTGCACTATTTTCATTTTTAAAACCGGTCATTTGGACCAGGACTGGGAAACAGGAATGGTTTGGCTGAATTAGTCAAAGAAATGTACCTCTCATGAGATAATTGTAAGATGAAACAAGGTTTGAAATCAGTGTTGAGCTGTTTGCCCCTGCTGGCAGAACCTGTAACTACACTGATTCTCAGGCAGTCAAATATTTATATGTGTTTTTACACAAATAGTAGGTTTCCTTGTATTATAGTAACAGATACACTTTCTTGGCCTGGACAATGAGCAACTAAATTAAGAGTATTTTATCAAAATGTGAACACATTTATATAACAATGCATGGATTGCCTTTGAGCTAAAATATTCATTTGTAGCATCCCTGACATTTTAAGTTAATACTTTACTAATTTAGCAACACATTCACACGGTTCATTGATGTCGGTTAAAGGAAAAGTTCTCACCAAAATTAAAATGTCCTCATCCTCAGGTCATCCGAGATCAGGATGAGTTTGTTTCTTCATCAGTTTTGTGCCGTCAGAATGAGAGTCTGATAAAAACATCCCAATAATCCACAGCACTCCAGTCCAACAGTGAACATCTGGAGAAGACAAAAGATGAAACACATCCAGCATTAAGACGTTTTTAACTCAAACACATAGAGTCTATAATCATAATAACACTTCCTCCAGTGAAAAAGTGCATCTCCTGTTGTCTCTCACCTAAAAATCCAGACACATATTAGTTTAGATCTGTTTAAACGCTGCTTGATCTGTGCAGATTACTCTCCTGATTCAGACCAGAACAGTGTTTCACTGGAGGAAGTGCTATTATAGATTATTAATATATTATATGACTCATATTTTAGTTAAAACGTGTCTTATTGATGGATTTGTTTCATCACTGAGTAAAATGCAGACATGCTGCTGGAGTCGTGTGGATTACAAGTGTTGAATGTTTTTAATTTGAAATTAATTTTATTAAAGTAAAAATTAAAAACTTTGCTTAAAGCCTTTTGATTTTTAATGCATTAATTATGCCTTGTAATGCACCTTATAATGCATTATACAATCTCATGAATAATTGTAACCACAGTGAACACATTATATAACACTTATCAGTTCATTGTTACATTGCGCATTTGACAATTGGTTATAATTATTTATGACAAGATAAAATGTATTGCAACGTATTCACAGTATAAATAATTGTAATGTATTATACCCTTAATTAACCCTTTATAATGCATTATAAAAGTTTTAAGTAAAGTGTTACCATAAATATATTAGTTTTAAGTCCACTAATAACAATAATGGTTTTGTAATATTTCGAAAAAATTCCTGTGGGAAGCACTCTACTTTTATACAGAATACACACACACACACACACACACACACACTCACACACACTCACGTTTGTTTTTGTGTAAAGTGTGTTCATCCCATAGGTGTAATGGTTTTTATAATGTAGAAACTGTATATTCTATCTCCCTTCACCAACCCTACACCTAACCCTAACCCTCACAGGAAACTTTGTGCATTTTTACTTTCTCAAAAAAACTCATTCTGTATGATTTATAAGTGTTTTGAAAAATGGGGACATGGGTCATGTCCTCATAAGTCACCCTCTCCTTGTAATACCTGTGTCATACCCATGTCATTATACAGAGTTGTGTCCTGATATGACACACACACACACACACACACACACAGCCCAAAACATTTTTTTCATGTCCCAGTTACCAAAAGCCACAGTCACCAGACAATTATATTGGAATTCTGAAGGTCAGGATGAAAAAAAAAAAAAAAGTGATTATTTTTTATTTTTTTACTTTTTTTTTTTTTTTTTGCATACGCAAGAAAACTGTTTTGCCTCAAGTACTTCTTTGAGATTCCTGTTTGAAGTTAGCAGTGTGTTTGTCTGAGCCCTGCCCCGTCCCGCAGATGAAGAGTTACCCCTCTGGTGTGGAGATTGGCTGTTCCCTCCTCTTCTATAAATAAGGTTCCTCCCCATCTGCGGCCCGCCAGAGTCTGAGGCTGTTCATGGTGGCATCTCTCGCATGCCTTTCAAGCCCATCGCACTCAGCCAAGTCACACAGGAATATTAGTCGTTTCTCATCTAATCAGTCCATCCTTACGCCCAAGACTTCAATTCATTAGAAGCTCTCAGCGATGCAGGCCAGCTGTTTCCCGCCGCTTGGCTGAGAACGAGGTGAGGAGAGACAGGCAACCCAATCCACGGCTGCGCTCCATGCAGAGCGCTTTAAAGCTTTCTGTTAGAGCTGTAATGTGGGGCTGCTGTGTACACTAATTCAATCAGGTGCACACAGACCCACGCGTCTGCGGCTCTCACACTGAAGAAAGGAGGGATGAGTCTGCTTTTTCTTTTCAAAATGATAAGTTGCAGTGGCAGTCTGCGTGAGGAATGCGCAGACACATTAAGCTGGATATCAGAGCGGGGAGATTACGAGATGTATTGTGTCTGCTTTGGACAGAAGTGTTCCACTCTAACAGGGAGGAGGGGAAGTAGTTTAAGGGGATCGAGATGCAGACATATATCTGCATGCGCTTGCTGAACGTGCCTGATAAAATATTGACTCAGCCATAATCTGGTGAGCTCCAAATAAAGCCTGACTTGCTGATGGTGCGGCCGTGTGGAGTGTGGAGTGTGTACCTGACAGCAGTTTCTTCAGAGAAAGGACACTCTGTAAGAAGAAGGAAAAAAATAAAATATAAAAATAAATTAGGCAGCAAAAGTATAGATTATTCTGTTCAAGGATTAGTTCACCTAAAAATTAAAAATGATTGATTATTTACTCACCTCCAGGCCATGCAAGATGTTTATGTTTTTCTTTATTTAGTCAAAGAGAAATTAAGGCTTTGGAGGAAAACATTCCTGGATTTATACAATTTTTGAGGGTCCAAAATCAAAGTAATCCTCAAAAGCCCAGGCAAAAAATAAGGGTATTCACTAGTTCCATGATGTCTAACTCCGATCAAAAAAGCCCAAAAGTTCTCAAAAAGATCAAGGCAAATTTGATTTCTCATGTCATGATGCCTTTAAAGGGATAGTAGTCATCTTTCACTCTTCCTCATGTTGTTCCAAACCCGTATGAGTTTCTTTTTTCTACTGAACACAAACAAATGAAAAATAATACTGAAGAATGTTGCAAACCAAACTGGCCAATGACTTCCAAAGTATTTGTTACTCATACTATGCAAATCAATGGCTATGCACATTCTTTAAAAAAAAATCTTTGTTAATTACAGCTCTAGAAAGAGAGTAATTTACATCTTGCACACCCTTGAGGTGAGTAAACAGTCAGGAAACTTGAGTTTTATGTGAACTATTCGTGTACAAACATTTCCTTAAATTGGGGGAAACGCCTATGAAAACTCCACATGGAAAATTCCATCATATTCCTTCGGCACATTGTGCTGTGTTTTTACAGAATTTTTTTTTTAGAGGGAAGGACACACTCGCTTTCTCTAATATGAGCAGACCTTCGTGTTGAAAGAACAGGAAAGCTTTCCCCTCAAAATCCCCATTTCTGTCGGCACTGGACTATTTCCGCACTCGTTGTGCATTCAGGGCAGAAATAGAATATAGACGAGTCTGAGAGGTGTAAATAAGAGCAGCAGGTGCGGAAGTGCCACGAAAACACCTCAAGGCACAAAGCTACAGTAGCTATTCAAATGATGCAGGCCTGTGTTTTCCACTGATTCTCAGATCTGTGTGCACCGTCAACATACAACATATAACTAAAAAGTCTTTGAGAGGTCAAGTCAAATTTATTCTTATAGTGCTTTAAAAATACATATGATTTCAAAGCAACTTTACAAAAAGTCATATTGTTAATGTCTATTGATTTTGTTCTGTTTAAAAAATTTGAATATCGGTCGGTTTTGTTCTGTTTAAAAATGTCAACATTGGTCGGTTGTGTTCTGTTTAAAAAATTGAAATATCGGTCGGTTTTGTTCAGTTAAAAAAATTTGAATATCAGTCGGTTTTGTTCTGTTTAAACATTCGAATATCGGTTGGTTTTGTTCTGTTTAAAAAATTTGAATATCGGTCGGTTTTGTTCTGTTTAAAAAATTTGAATATCGGTCGGTTTTGTTCTATTAAAAAATTTGAACATCGGTCAGTTGTGTTCTGTTTAAAAATTTGAATATCGGTTGGGTTTGTTCTCTTTAAAAATGTGGATACTGGTCACTTTTATTTTGTTTAAAGACTTAGATATTGGTCAGTTTTGTTCTGTTTATAAATATGGATATCTGTCTTTTTTTTCTTCTGTTTAGAAACATAAACATCAGCTGGCGTTGATTATATTTAGAAATTTGGACATCTATCATATTGAGAGTTTTGGTTGTTGTTTTTTTTTCATTAAGAGTTTTTAAAATTGGTTGGTTTTATTATATTATATTATATTAAAACATCTAAATACTGGTCGGTTTTGTTCTATTAAACGTAAATATTGCTTGAATTGTTCTAAGGAGTAAGTCATTCTCAAAAGGTATTCATGAAAATATGAAAAGTTTTTATAGGATCTCTGATGCTCAGAAGTAATTAAGGGATTTAGATAATGGTTTGTTTTGATTGAACGGTAGCATTAATGAAGATACAACTGGTTTGCTTAAGTGAAAAATAGTCAGCTGTCAAATAGTCTGATGTGAGCATTTTTCAAATTAACCAGACAAGGTAACATTTATGTAAAGGAATCATGATGAATTAAGATAAATACATAATACATCAGAATATTGAAAACTTTAACATTATGTCAAAAAATGAGTGGGGTCAGAACAACATGAGGGAGAGTTAAAGATGACATAATTTACATTTTGGGTGAACTATTAAATAAGACCTGTTCAAAGGTTTGGGTTTACTGTTTTAAACTCTTCCGAAGCCTTCTGTAAACCCAGCAGATGAAGCACTGCAAGCTAGTGTATCCTCAGTGAAGGTTTGTGTTGCACTGCCCCCTCTGTGCAGCATCTGAAAGTGACAGAACACATGCGCCTCCGTCAGAAAGCAAAGTATGAATAAACTGCTCAGCTGAAATGACAACGCGGCACTTGGGTCTGTGCGTAGGATTTCACATGTCCTGTATCACACACGCTTCATGAAACATACAATTATGAGAAGCCGAAGATCACTCATAATAAAACACTTTTGCAGACCGTCCCCTGCAGACGGTCTCTCGACGCGCTGTCCTTGGCCTTGATACACCACACCTGTTTTGGTAATAAAGACATGCATGCACACTAGCAGCAGATCGGGCCGCCACGGGCCCAGGGTAAGAGCGCACACAGGCCCGGGTGTTTCTCCCACCCTCTGACAGCAGATGTGTTTAATTATTGCTATAAACACCACTTCATGCATGCTCATTCTGCCCCACAGCACACTAAAGAAACTAAACAGATTGTATAACACAGTGTCCTATTGCTGTCTGCGAGGGATTTGGAAAATAAAACACTTCCTTTTTGACTTTCGGTCGGTTGGCAAGGGCCACACAGAATGTGGAATGCACTCCCAGGGCACGAGGCAGGAGGGGATTGTGGGAAAACTTTAATTAAAAGCTTGTCAGGGCAATTTCACCTGGGTGGAACAACCCCTCCTGACTCCGGGCTCTGCGGCGGGATGGCTTGGGAACACGGCTGTGTTTGGGAATGCAGTCGGAGCAGCTACTGTAGGGTTTAAAGGAGCTCTGGATCCTCTGGTGTCTGTGACCGCGCTCTCACCCGGTGGCTGCTCTCCAAACACATCTTTTATCCTCATTCATATTTCAGTTTTGTGATTTGTATCTGTTGTGGAGCTGAAATGTGAGTCTCAAAAAAATACAAAAAGGATTCTGTCTTCACGGCGCGCTCAGCCAAGTCACAGAGACTCACTGCATGGTGTTTCGGGTCAGACGAACTCCACGCTCTTAAACAGAAAGGTCCGTCATTGGAATCAATGATTCTACGAAGAACAGTGAACATCCATGGAATGTTCTTCTTTATAGTCGAAAAAGGTTCTTTCGATTTTTAAAATGTCCTTCAAAACGGTTCTTTTAGGAAGTGTTCACTGAAAGGTTATTTTGGGAACCAAAAGTAATTATTCTATGGCATCACTACAAAAAACACCCTTTAGGAACCTTTACTTTTAAGAGTGTAAGTAAATCAGAAGTAAAATACTGCAATCAGAAGAGCAAGAGATGAACTATCCCATCAATACAATACAAATTCTTCAATGTTTCTTTGAGCACACACACTGATTTCTGTCTTTCCATGTTCAAACGGGACACTTGTGTCCCTAGAAAGCAGCTGTCCTGTGGAGTTACCATGATGACTGTTGAGTGAACCGAACATCTTTCTCAGATGACGTCTTGGTTCAGCATGATCACAACGGCAAGGCGTCCCGAAACAGCAACACAAGTGCGTCAGACTGGAGAACTGAAGAGTCTCTCATGGACAGGAATGAAACCTGCAGAGCCACATTTAGCAGCAGAGCAGTTAGCAGTGTTAAGGACATCTTAAGATATCTTGATACAGACGCAGAGGTGTTTCTTCAAACAGCTAAGGCCTGTCAGCGAGTTCAATTGAGAAATAGAGGGAGTTTGGAAACCTGCTTCTAAAAGGTCATATTATACTGAAATCCTGAAATAATGATAATGAAAAAATAATCAATAAAAAAACTTATCCTAAGATAGTGAAGTATAGAAGCCTGTTTCCATCATGAAATTGAAAAAGAAAAGAAAAAGATTTTCTAACGCACAATTATTATTATTATTATTTTTAATTCTGATGTAATTCAGAGATATCAGCTCATAATTGCAAGACATAAACTCTTAGGTGCAAGATATAAAGCTTCAATTCTGAGAAGTCTTTTGTGAGATAGAAACACACAATTGCAAGAATAAAAGTCAAAGTTTTGGGAAAGTTGCAATTATTTTTTTCCTATTCCTCAATCTGTGATGAAATAAAATGTGAACTCAATTATAAGATGCAAATTTTGGAATTTAAAACTCAAATCAATTATGATTTTTTCCTCCAAATTGCAAGAATGTGTTCAAAAAGCTAAAAAAAAAAAAAACAAAACAATTTCCTTTATTGATAAATAAATAAAGTAATTAAGCAAGTATAAATTGTCTGGGATTAACGGAAGGCAATGCAGATCTAAGACTCTGCTGGTCAATGGCTGAGACGTATGCCAGTGGTTTCTCTGTGATCACAGAATTTGTTTAAATGATAAACTTTTAAATGATGCTTTTGTTAACACAGACTGCAGCCAGGTCTCTTAATTGTGCACACATCAGTTTTAATAAAATGCATGATGTGCATTATAGCAGATGTAAGCCTTTAATATTTCAATGGAGCAACTGCGGCCCAGAGGGGAATGCTGGGAACTTCCTAACGTTTATGAGATGTGAGGGCGTCTCTCTCAGGAATTAGCCTCTTGGCCTCTCTGTCATGTGACCTCAGTGATTGGTGGATGCATCTGGGCATGTCTTACTGGATCTGATTAGGTGCAAATGAAAACTTCATCCATTGTCAGAGAAGATTAAAGAAATGAGACGAAGGGTGCCTTTGTTCTTACTCTACATATTCATAACATACAGTAGCTGAACTACGGTACTGCTGTAACACACAAAAAACAGGACCAGAAGAATAGCTTGATGTTTAGTATTTTTATTAATTAAAAATACAAAATGCATTTCTTACTAATTTTAAGTTACTGATCTGCATTATTTTTATTTATTTTTGTAAAAATAATAATAATAATAATAAATAATAATAATAATAAAAGACAACAATACATAATTTGTAATTCTAGGCTGCTGATAAAAAAAAAAAAAAAAATCTATACTTCATGTTAAATAACATAACAAAAAAAAGACATTTTTTTTTTTTTTTTAATTTAACAACCATTTTTAAATGTGACTTTACAAGTGTCAAGTGTTTTCTATTTCATCGAAAGGTGCAAACAGCCAAACAGCAAAATAAATTTACAGATTTTGAGGGGGTAAACCAGATTTGTATTTATTTAGATAGAGTATTTGAATGTAGTTTTCAACTCATTTTGCTTACATATTTTTCCATAAAAAAAAAAAAAAAAAAAAAAAATCCAAAGATCCAAGCTGTAAAATATTGAAAAAAAAGAAGAAGAAGAAAAAAAAAGAAATGTATATTTGTTTTATGTTGTGTAAATCTTCCTTTATCATCAGCCTCTCAACCTCATACATAACTCCTAAATAACTGGTTTGTAAATAATGCTATACTTCATTGAGAAATTATAAATTGATCATGAATAAAGTATGAAATTACACATTATAGATATGCTTTTAAATCAAGAATAAAGCATTTATATCTGTATTTATAAACTGATTATTACTGTCTATTAATGCTTTATAAATTATGAATTATCTGTGCTTAATTAATGATTAATAGTGTGCAGTTATTATAAAGTGTTACCAGAAAATCATCTTTAAAGTTGTTCAAATGAAGTTCTTAGCAATGCATATTACTAATCAACAATTAAGTTTTGATATATTTACGGTAGGACATTTACTAAATATCTTAATGGAACATGATCTTTACTTAATATCCTAATGATTTTTGGCTTAAAAGAAAAATGTATAATTTGACCCATACAATCTATTGTTGTCTATTGCTACAAATAAATCTGTGATACTGATGACTGCTTTGTGCTGCAGGCTCACATATAGTTTTCACATAAAATATAATGAAAAATCATCTTATAGATATTAACATGTTTTTTATATATGTTATAAACTTGCATGTATATGGAAATGATACACAGCCTTATAGGCTGTAACATACTGTATACTGTAATTTCACTGTGATGTAGAGGCAGTACATCTCATATATTTCTGTATGGGTTGGTTTGGCGAAAAGAGGAAATATTTAATTGCAAGCGCTGTAGTCTGTTTTGGTCACTTGTGCAACAGACAGATCATGTGAGTGATGGCACGAACACAACACAAACACAAACTGACACCCCTGTGCCAGCGCAGCTGTTTTCTGCAGCACATGTGTGTTTTGCAATGCAGATCCCGGCCTGCGACTGGCAGCAGTAAATCCATTCGCTCATCGACGAGGGTCTCTCTGCCCAGGCTGGGAATTAGTGTTTGGGGAGGGGGATCTACCGGCTTCCACTGATAACGTGCCGCTCAACTAGCCAAAGACTGTCTGCAGGCATGCATTAAGCATCTCGATGGCACTTAGCAAACCCTCCTTCTGCCTCCACCGGCTCTTCTCTCAAAGCATGGGCAAGCCTTTGATATGGAACTATGGAAAGCAGCTTTTGACTGATGGAGTGTTTTGGGGAGATACTGAACAGTCTGTGTGTCTGTCTGCACATTTGACACACAATTTGCGTGCTTGTACCTTTTGTGAAAGAATTCACAATACAGACGCTTGTGAAAAAAGGATCAGGAGCAGAAATCAAGTCAAAAGAGGTGAGGAAATAAAAGATCTACAAAAAACAAAACAAAAAAACAATACAGACACTGAAATGTTTTATGCTATGATTCTCTCTCTGAAATTATCTACCAATCTCACCCAATTTAACTTCAATACTGAACAGCATTTAATAGCAGCACTGTGGTGGAAAAAACTAACTCAATAATCAGCTTCCACTCAAACGGAAACGCACAATCTGTTAATCATCAATGCAATTAGTTTGATATTTGTTTGACTGAATGATAAATTTAATGGAATTAAAATAAACAGAGTGTTTGATTGTAGTGGAAATTCTGAGAAATTAAACTCTGTCTTCATAGATACAGTATGAAAAATATGTTCCACTATCATTGTCATTCTCACAAATTAATAACATACACATACAGTTTTTTTTTTTATTTTTTTTTTTATTTATATATTTGTATGGAATAAGTCTGCTTCCATTTTAACATAAATAAAATCCATATCAATAAATCCATCTGATAAAGTGCATCTCCTGTTGTCTCTCACATCACAATCCAGCCACATATTTGTTTAGAGCTGTTTTTACTTGAAAACGCTGCTTGATCTGTGCAGATTTCTCTCCTGATTCAGACCAGAACACTTTTTCACTGGAAGAAGTGTTATTATAGATTATGAGCTCGTATTTTAGCAGGATGGCTGAATTGTCCAAATCGTCTTGATGGATTTGTTTCAGCTTTTGTCTTCTCCAGACGTTAACTGGTGGACTGGATTCCCATACTCTCTCTTGCTCAGTACCAGTAGTCCACAGCTGGACCCTCTGAAGGCTCTTCCGTCCAGGTGAAAAGCAGGGACTGGAAGCCGATTATGGTCTTGAATGGAGTCAGTCCCTTGGTACTTTGCTTGAGGGAGATTTGTGCATACTCGGTCCATGGGAGGAAGCAGCTGATGAAATCTACCCCAATATGTGACCACAGCCTTCGTGGAACGGGCAAAGGGACCAGCTTTGGACATGGCACAGACTGAACAGCTGTGGACGTACTGGTTTACCGGTTTTGTGGTCAGTGATGACAGTGAACGGAAACTTTGCTCCATCCAGTACATGGCCCCATACCTTCAGAACTTGATGGCAAGCAGTTCTCTGTTTCCATTATCGTAATTTTGCTCCGCTAGGGTAAGTTTCGGGGAGAAGAACGCACAAGGATGGAGATGAGGAGGCTTTCAATGATACTGGGACAGCACGGACCCTACCCCAGTGGTGTATGCATCTACCTCCACTACAAATGGTTCTTGCGGGACGGGATGATGAAGGATTCGGGGCGTGCAGGAAAAAGAAAGCTTCCTTGAGCTGGGCAAAGGGTTCATGGGCTTCGGTGGTCCAGGACAGAGAGTCGGTCATACAGCTGAGCATGGAGGTGAGGGGTGCACTGAGGAGTATGAAATTGTTGAAGAAACGTCGGTAAAAATGGGAGAATCCAAGGAATCTTTGAAGTTTCTTAACTGACTGAGGCAGTTGTCACTCCCAGATTGCTTGCACCTTTCCCTAGTCCATCTGGATCCCTTCAGGTTGGATGACATCGCAGAGGAACTGCATGGTGGGATGGTGGAACTCTAATTTCTCAAGCTTCAGGTAGAGGTGGTACTTCTTGAGTTGTTGGAGGACCTGCGTTACGTGGTGGCAATGTTAGGCTTGAGTTGTTGGAGGACCTGCGTTACGTGGTGGCGATGTTCGGCCAGGGACACTTCATTCATGAAGTGACGTGGTGGCTGAGACTCCCTGATAATATCTGAATTGACTAAGCAGTTGCATGCATTTTGAAATGTGTGATATGAAAGAGGAAGTTTGTCTCTTTTAATTAGGGAAGATTTTCTGTTGAACAGAATCCTCTAATAAAAACTGAAGGGAATGAAAAGTGGTGTTAGAAATCACTCTGGCTCTGGAAGCATTCCTGCCACAGACTTTAAGAGTCAACTTCATTAGTACATTGACAAACAGTCAATCATACAAGTTATTCTAGCAAGATATACTGCGGTTTAACAAGTTACCTCACATCTGCATTATTTGGCGTAACATGGACCACCTACCCTGTAAAATGTAATCACTCTGGGTTTACCTATACAGATCTGCTCCATTGTAAACTATCAGGCCTGTTATGTCAGGTTTAACAACTCGCCTTTCTGGTTTCTATGAGGAAATATATTATGATTTACAGCAGTGAAGCAGATGCACGTATAAGCACAGCAGAAGGAAAGCCCTCGGCTCCCAACGATCAAATGACAAAGAAGTCGTCACACAATGCCTGAATCAATACAGATTCTTTCCATCAAAAAATGACCCGTGGTTAAACACAATCCACAAAACTGCCCCAAAGGCCACTTCTCACAAACGCTCTGGTGTCTCGTGCCTTCAAAAGAAATCTTTAATCACCCATGGCTCCTCATTTAGCAATGTCAAAACACAACTATACTCTCAGCTATATGAGTAAGCACACGAGTGAAAACATCCAAGACGAAGCAATGACAGAGAGGTTAATACCGACTGCAGTGAGACAATTTGACAAATTAGAGCAGCACCTGGGCTGTGATTTATCAGGCTTGTGTGATGTGCCTGCTGGGGGTTTCACAGAGAGAGAGAGAGAGAGAGAGAGAGAGAGAGAGGAATACGAACGGCTTCCACACAGGAATGCTTTTTTTCCTCCAAATTATTAATAGCATTCTTGACCACAATTCATTTTGACAAATCACTACTCAGGGTATTAGGATAGTTTGACTGTGTCTAACACTGCCTCTACTCCTGGTTTGATAACCTCCCATCTGCAAGCTCCTGTAGGATATTTGATGAAGAGATATGGCAGATGGTATAGCAGAAATTCTCAAGGCAATAACCCCGACATTAAAGGGATGAGCAAGAGAGACGGGCGTCTCATCCGACTGTCAGTCAGAAGAAAGCCGCTGAAGAGAGAGACGTGTGAGTTTAACTGCTGGAAAGGAGAAACACACAATTAGTCAGCTGTCAGACAGGCTTTTCTTCACGGATCGAACATGCATCAATCAAGAATGTCACTGTGTGATTGTGAATATCTCTGAAATACAGAGCATTCCTACTATGATATTTAGCCCAGGCTGAGCCGATGAAAACAGTTGAGCTCAAGCTGAGCTGTTGCTCTAATGATTTTATTGAGATAACTAATACATCAGATATTATGTCAGATACATTGCCCTTGTATACAAGAAGTGCACTTTATTGCATTGAATGTGCATTTGTATTGCACTTCAACTCTTAAATTATATTGCATAAGTATAAACGTATCCAAGAATAACTTGAAGATGAAATAAAAAGCCACTTAAGTGCACTTAAAGAGAGACAGGTTTAAGAGTGCTTTTACTCTGGGTTCGTTTGCTGTAGTTCGAGCTTGAGTGCGATTGTTCCCGGCGCTGCCCGCAGCGTTGGTTTGCTTTCACACTCAATAGTTGTATCGAACCCAGGTGTGTTTGCAGTGACCTTACGTCATCGCAAACGCACACAGAAAACGCATGGAGAACACAACGTGACTGAGCATGGTTGTAATTTTTTTTCTTTTATTATTTTGTTGCTATTATGCACAGCGTAGTGAATGCCAACTACGTTTATGTTCATTGCATGGTCTAATTCAGCACATATCCAGGGGACGCCATGTTTCTGCTGCTCGTAGAAGATATATTTTGAGAAGACAGCTGAGAGCAAGAAATGCATTTGTATCTTTGTTTACACTGCATGCTTACGAACTAACCCAAGGTATATATATATATATATATACTTTATGACATCTGAAATGTTCTTCTAAAATCAGAATTATTATTGTAATAGCAATGGAAAGGACCTATTCATTGCCATTGAAGTGAAATAACAGAACCATAATTTTTATGAATAGTTTGTGAAGAAAATTTCTTCAGTGTCCCACAACGTTCCCCTGCCACTCATGGTTCTCGTGTGTTGAGGAAACAATGATATAGATACTTTACTTCCTGAACAAGTGCGCACCCGAGTCCGCGTTGCTTGCACATTCACGCAAACCGCACCACAGTTCGGGAGCAGCCGAACTCAGACCACCTTCTCCAGGTAGTCTCAGGATCAGTACCTCAGTGCACATCAGGGTCCGATGACAGCGTTCACATTAGCAATGTTCATGTGAACCGTGCCCCGTTCCGCACTAAACTGCCAGAGTGAAAGCCCCCTAAGACATTTTGCAAATGTAATAAAATAAAACGAAAAGTTAAACATTAAAGTACATTTGACATCATTTCAATGACTTAAACATTCATATAGTTGATATAAATAATAGTGTGTTATTTTATTTTGCATTTAAACTTAATATACTTTATATGAACTGAATTATAGCTACACTACTATAAATGTGTAATTACAAATATGAAAGTATTATTAAGTGTAGATTATATGTATCTCCACTTGTAAACGTCATCTGGGTTTAATAGATGAAGATATATAATAGAAGAGGTTGTTGTAGAAGAGGAACAGGTTTATATGTTTAATGTATTATTTTTCATATAATATATATCACTGCAGCACCTGTTTTCATGAACGCCGTGTTTTAGTGTTGAAAAACCGAGTCTGCTGTGATTGGTCAGTGCTTAGATAAAATCATGCTCTGCTCTGTGAAGAAGCTGAAGCTGGAGTCTGATGGGGTTTACTGTGACACACACAGCATGTGACTGATGGCTGAGGGACCTATCTGCTCTGTGACCATTCAAATGGGTGCCGTCTGTAGGGCAACAGTGGGTCAACCGTCAGGGCAACTGAAGAAACTCATAGTGCAGCTGCAAGAAAGACCTTGAACCCTGGACGGTATATCAGCTCATCTGTCACCAAAGGGAACATGGAGGAGTTGACAAGACGATGCCTGTAGTTCTTTTTTATTACATAATTACTCAACATAGTGTAATAATGATGGAATGAGGATCGAACAACATGCATCTAATGCAACTAATCACACAAACAACTTGAATGAATTGAGACTTATTGGCTTTTAAAGAAGAAGAAGAAAAAAAAAATAATAATAATATTATATATATATATATATATATATATATATATATATATATATATATATATATATATATATATATATATACAGTATATGTCAAAAGATGTGTCCAGTACCGGATATAAGAATAATAATAAGAACACATATAAAACTAATAATAAATACTTTGTTACATTAAACCACTGGTAATTATACTAATAATAATTATAATAATTAATTAATTAATTAAGTGCATTGTAACAAGGACACCATCATCTAATGTGTTACAGATTTTTGTTTACTTTCTTGCAAAATTTTCGGATCTGCATTGAGTCACCACCCCGTCATATCTACATCATTTCTATGCAAAACCATGCAAAAAAAGTGGTTTCAGGGATCTAAACTTTATTTGTTTCAGTCCTATTTCTGTGGATCGCTCCGTCTCAGAAGTGGTTCTGACACGACGCGGTCAGCCGAGCGCTGGAGACACGAGGTGGAATATAGTAAGTGCACACACTCCAGTGAAGAGGACTCCAGGCAAGGTTACCTTCTCTTGTTTTGGCTCTCCTCACGCATGCTTTCAATAGTTCCCCGTCCCTCAGGCCCTTTGGAGAAGCACACAATCCAGCCCCTCCTCGGGCAGTAACATCTGCTTATCCCTCAATGCCTGTAGCATGGCTCCAGGTTCCCTCTGGCTGGAGCACACAATGTCATTTTCTGTCATGAGCACAGAAATTTGTAGTGACAATGTTAAGGCTTTTAGAAGCTTTGGCCAGCTTAGGTTTGCTGCCAGCTCCGGCCTACACAGCAGAGATGATACGGCCCCTTGTGTCACTCTTTCTTCTCTTGAGTTTCAGCAGAAAACCGGAGCACAGAGCTGCGTTATACGGTTTTACTCCACCATCTTCTACCAGTCTTTTTAGCATTTCATGCTATTACTGCTACTGTATTGTTTTTTTCTTTTATAATATATAAATTTAGTTTAGTATTTTATTTACAGGCTTCTTACAGTCTTTACCGAACACATTGCATGCCAGAATTAAACCTGCATTGGCTTAAATGTACCTGGATGTACTTTTCATTGAAATGTGAAATACGTACCAATAATTACATATCACTGCAGTTTCCAAAAGAAATGAACACTAGAGGCAGTAAAACTCTCACACCTTTTTTACCTCTTCACACAGATTTACAGAGTTTCGATAGAGCAACTTTTAGTGACAGTCTCTCGACATTTGAATTCTGAACCACCGTGATACACACCAGAAGCAACATAATAAAAACACAGCAGTACATACCTATTTCAGTGTAATAAAAAGGTAACAGGGTTCACAAATTGAACATTTGTTTTAAAACACTCAGTCGACATCTCTCTTTGAAACTGTGGTGAAAACTGTACTAAATATTTTCTATGAGACCATGTTGGATGATTCACGGGAAGCAGTTCACTGGTGGATCTGTTGTTTAAACCAATTGCTTAGATGTAAAGATGCTTGGCTGTGAATGTGATCATAAGAATTAAATATATTTGCATTAAATTTAAATTTCGCCATTTAGCAGATGCTTTTATCTTAAAATGAGGACAGTGGAAGCAATCCAAATCAACTTTTGATTTATTTTTATTTAGTTATTATCATAAAATAAATAAAAAAAAATGAATAAATACATGAAAAATGAATAAATAAGCTAGTGTTGGTTTATTATTATTGTTATTATTATTATTATTAGAATAGAGAGTGCTAGAGATAGAGGGTCAAATAAAGGTGTCAAATATGCTGTTGTGTTGTTGTTGTTTTGCCGATTATTAAAGATGGCTAACGACTCATGTGATCAGACTGAGTTGGGTAGGTCATAAATCACATGTGTAAAGAACAAGACCCAAATCATTTGACGTGATGAGAGACTAGATCAACATACTGCAACGTCTTAGTAGATTCCTAATGAATATGTCACTCTTAGTCTTTGCGATGTCTCTTTCTCTCTGATAACCTTGGCTGGAGGAACTAATCTGGGCCATTAGCATAGCAGATCAAGAGAAAGCGTGAGCGTGTCTGAGAAGTCTCTGCGGGAGGGAGGTCATCGAGCCCAGGGGGGTTTGAGTCATCCCCCTTCACCTTTACAGGTGCGCCAGCATTCCTCCGCTGACACACACATATGATATATTTATTAGCTTGTTAAAGCACAGCCCGCTGCTCACCTAGCTAAACTAAACAATGGCTCCTCCATTGGCTAATTGGGCCGGGCCCCTGCGGCGCAATTCACCCGAGTGCTTGATGAGGCATAAAATGATGATTAATTAATTTACTGCTCAGTTGATCATCAAACTGAGAGGTTTATGATTTGCACAGCGGTCAGTGTCTCTCTGCTGTATTGGAGCTCAGCGGCAGAGAGATCGACCTGCGCCAGCAAACTTCCACATCCAACATCCAGCACCTTATGTAACAATAATACATTCATCAGCCTCCTGCATGCCAAAAAAATAAAAATTTAAAATAATATAATAATAATAATAATAATAATAATTAAAAAAAAATGAGTTTGGGGTTATTTGGTTCACATGGTTGTGCTCCATTGAGCACTGAATCCATAAAATGACAAAAAATACAGGAAACAGGACATTTTGTCATGATTCACTTGGAGAAAGGAGCGAGGAGACGCAGCAGAATACTTCCATAGTTCATTTCCATCAACAAAAAGATGTTTAAGACCTGACAAACATTAACTGAAAGGACTTGGGATTTTAAACATAGAATAACGAGGGACTAAGGAGACACACCTGGAATCAAATTAATAATCAACATGAGAACGAAAAATGGGTCACAGAGAGAAAACACACACACAACACTGAACAGAGTCTGACAAATTTGAATTAAAGGAAAAGCAATTAAAATAGAATGAAATAAGCGTAGTGTTTGGTAATTAATTCTGTTCCATCAGTAAGTTTAGAATATTCCAGTGTCGCTGATAATAATAGTCAGTGTTTGCCACATAATCTTTATTTATTATGCAGCACAACTGTGTTCAACATTGATAATAATCAGAAATGTTTCTTGAGCATTAAATCATCATATTATTCTGATTTCTGAAGATCATGTGACACTGAAGACTGGAGGAATGATGCTGAAAATACAGCGGAGCATCACAGAAATAAATGACACTTTAACAGAGATTCACACAGAAAACAGCTGTTTGAAATTGTAATAATTTTTATCAAGGTTACTAAAATAAATAAATAAATAAAGCAAGCTAGTTGGCAAAACAACATTTCTCTTTTTCATATAGTTTAACTTGATGCACTGAGAATAACTAAAAATTTTATGGAAAACTAAAACTAAAAATAAATAAATCAATAACTTCCATTTTCCTGACCATATCGGAAGAACACTTCATTTCCCAGAATGCTCTAGCTGAAGTCTGCAGTCCGTGAATACGGTCTGACCCTGATGATTTAATAACACATACAGTACTTTGGCATATACTCAGAATCAGATACAGAACATTCACATAATTTATTGAAACCGAAGGACTGTTTAATGATGCAGAATTAATATGTGTTTTGATAAGAATAACTGATTCTCTTTTATTAGTGTGGTTAACATAGCACTGTCATTTCATATTAAGCATTAATGTACATGCGTACAAAACTAATTTAGAATGAGATTTGATGAGCAAGGGTCTGATGTGCTTCTGTGAATCAGGTGTCCTGTGTCCTGTGACATGGAAGCAAGGTTAAAGCTCATTCCATTATTCTGGCGTGGTCTGCATGATATCCCAGTGACTTTCAGAGGAACTGCAGGGTTCATCCGTCAGCTTTAACGGATATGCAAATGTAGGCCTCAGGCTTCACGTCTGCTCGTCACTCCAACAGTTTTTCTTGAACCTCGACGCTATCATTGTTACATCAATAAAGAGAACAAACAGAAGTTAAAGTTGAATTTGCACCCATCTAAGATCAGTGTTTAGCTTTCAGATGTTGTTTAAGTGCCTCACTGATACTCAAATAGACAACTGCAGACTTGACTTGAGTAACACAAACACACTGATGTTCTGGAGAAATGCTGTCACATGAGTTACACATCATTTCAATCACAAACACTGCTGATGTTTTACAAAAGAAGCAACATGAAGCTGATAAAACATCTAGACATGGATATCTGACCATCTTCAAATAAAGAAAAACAGTGCAGAGATGTGAATGCGTGGTGAGAACGAAGCACACTGGAGCATGCTTTTAGAAAGAGTAGGCCTGCTCATTATAAAATAATATACAATACTTAACAGATTATAATGTTTTAGAAGCCTTATGTTATTTACAATTAAATGAACATGTAAGTTTACTTAAATGTGGTATTTGGAGAATCCATTGAATATGAATGCAAATTTGCTTTTAACGTATTGAAAAATGTATTCAGTTACCACTTGCAGTACATTTGAACCCATCTTTCATACACTAGTGCACTTGCAGTACATTACTAAGTACACACAGTGTGTTAAAAATGTAAAAGATTGCATGACCAATAATTTTCTCCTAGTGAATTCGGATAAGACAGAGATATTAATTATTGAACCAAAAAACAGTATGCAGAATCTCTTGGATTACAATTGGCAACTAAACGGATGTACTGTTACTTCCAGTACAGTCAAAAATCTCTTATCTGCAAAATATTTGTATGATTTAAAGTACACTATTAGTACACATTCAGAAAAAGTTAAGAACACTTCTTTTTCAAGTCCTGGTCTCTCTCTGCCAAAGGAATCAATGAATCTCTTCTCTTCAGGAATCAAGAAACAGCACAGATAAGTGAAAGACCTCACACTTGATCCAGAATTTAGCTCTGCACTCCTTCAAGAGACCTGTGACAGGACTGAGCAGTTCAGGGAGAAGCCTCCAAAATAAGCACATTATAATCGAAAACACGTTATAGGTTATCACTGATTTTACCCCACAGATCTCCTTCATCCTCCAAGGCATCTCAACAACTCATGCTTGGGTTTCAGCTTTATTTTCACCTCCACCTGCTTTTACTTGAGATAGAAATAAAAAAAAATGAGGTACAAATAAACAAATAGCATCCAATCAATTCTAAATGTAAAAAAAAAGGCCTGTTTCTGTCACGGTTCGTGAATGCACTGTCTCCAGCTGTATTCATGTTACGTCATGTTGATTGTTTCATGTGGGTGTTGCCGCTGATCATCTGATCAGCGGCAGGTGCTACTCATTCCAACAGCCTATTTAACGCCCTGTCTTTCATCTCCTGTTTGTCAGATCGTTGTTTGTAGATCCGTGGCTGATGTCTTGTTCGTGTGTTCCTGCCTTGATTTGTCTCCTGTCTGGTTTCTGATCTGGTCTTTGATCGGGCCGTCGAAGGACGGGAGGTGGCCAGGAGGCTGGCGGAGTTACGCCAGCACGAGAGATCCGTCTCAGACTTTTCGATCGAGTTCCAGACCCTGGCGGAAGAGTGCCATTGGAACGAGGAGGCGCAGTGGGACATGTTCCTGCATGGGCTAGCTGACCGCGTCCAGAGGGAGATCTACGCCCTGGATCTTCCCCCCTCTCTCAATGGACTTATTAAGCTGGCGTTACGGGTCGATGCACGTCTCACACGGATGGAGAGGAGGGGTCTACTCAGCACCCCATCCAGGGGACCGGCAGACGGGCGATTCAGCGGTGGGGACGCGGTCAGCCCCGCCTACGATCACGAGCCCATGCAGGTAGGGCGAGCTCGGCTTTCCCGGGAGGAGAAGGAAAGGCGGAGGTCCCTGGGCCTATGTCTTTACTGCGGGGGAGCCGGTCATCAAGCCCATGCCTGTCCGGTAAAAGGCCAAGCCCGGTAGTACGCATGAGGCTACTATCGGGTGGGATCTCCGCCGAGAAGACCTCATCACCATCATCATCATCATCTACGCTCCTTCCGGTAAGGCTGCGGTGGTCAGTACAGCCACACCACTGTCAAGCACTACTGGACTCTGGGGCAGAAGGTAACTTCATGGACAGTACTTTAGCACACAAGCTCCACATTCCCCTCAGACCCCTTCCGCACCACATCACGGTTCACGCCCTCACTGGACAGCAACTCCCCACCATCTCATACATTACTGAAGACACTCATCACCTCTGGCAGTCACTCCGAGACCATCTCTTTTCACATCCTTGACTCTCCCCTGGCACCTATTGTCCTCGGGCACCCTTGTCTCCTCCTCCATAACCCCAAGATAGGTCCTCTAACTCCATTTTGTTCACTTTCTGTTCCAGAAAGGGAGGCTATGGAGAAATATATTTATGATTCTCTAGCTTCCAAATTCATCCGTCCTTCCTCTTCTCCTGCGGGGGCGGGGTTATTTTTTGTGGGAAAGAATGACGGATCACTGCGACCTTGCATTGATTACCGAGGGCTGAACAACATCACGGTTAAGAATACTTATCCTTTGCCATTGATGTCTTCAGCCTTCGAGAGGTTGCAGGGAGCGTCAATTTTCACAAAACTGGACTTACGCAATGCATATCATTTGGTTCGGATCAGGGACGGGGATGAATGGAAGACCGCTTTTAACACCCCCAGAGGGCACTTTGAATATTTGGTTATGCCCTTCGGGCTCTCCAACTCCCCAGCGGTCTTCCAGGCAGTCGTCAACGACGTGTTGCGAGATATGATTGATCAGTTCATTTATGTCTACCTGGACGACATATTGATTTTTTCTTCCTCTCTCCAGGAACATGTGCAGCACGTCCGACGTGTGCTTCAGAGGTTGCTAGAGAATGGGCTTTTTGTCAAGGCGGAGAAATTCATGCACAGTCTATTCCATTTTTGGGGTATATCGTCTCGACTGAGGGAATACGCATAGATCCCGAGAAGGTTAAGGCTGTGGTAGAATGGCCAAGCCCAGATTCCCGTAAGGCCCTACAGAGGTTTCTGGGGTTCGCTAACTTCTACCGGCGTTTCATTCGCAACTTCAGCCAACTAGCCGCGTCTCTGACCGCCTTGACCGCCTTGACCTCCGCCAAGACTGCGTTCAGGTCGTCAGACACAGCTGAGGCTGTGTTTGCTAAACTTAAGAGCCGTTTCATTTCAGCTCCGATTCTGATTACCCATGACCCTACACGTCAGTTCGTGGTGGAGGTCGATTCGTCAGAGGTTGGGGTAGGAGCGGTGTTATCCCAACGTTCTCCCTTAGACGACAAGGTCCACCCTTGCGCGTATTTTTCATATCGTTTATCTCTTGCAGAACGAAATTACGATATTGGTAACCGAGAATTGTTGGCAGCTAAGATGGCATTGGAGGAATGGCGACACTGGTTAGAAGGATCGGGGGTTCCTTTTATAGTATGGACTGACCACAAGAATTTAGAGTACATTAGCACCGCCAAAAGGTTGAACTCCAGGCAGGCTCCATGGGCACTTTTTTTCGGACGTTTTGACTTTTACTATTTCGTACCGCCCGGGTTCCAAAAATATAAAACCCGACTCTTTATCACATATTTTTGACCATTCCGAACGCCCGTCTACTCCCAGTGTATTTTTCCTGAGACATTAGTGGTCTCCTCTCTCACATGGGAGAATCGAAGGTCAGAACAGCCTTAGAAGGGGTAACGCCTGCGCCCGGGTGCCCACCGAACCGTTTATTTGTGCCGGAGGGATTAAGGTCTAACGTTATCCAGTGGGGAGATTGCTCTAATGTCGCTTGCCATCCAGGGGTTAACCGTACTAGATTTTTAGTCAAGCAACGATTCTGGTGGCCACTTATGGCTCGCGACATTCACAGTTTTGTTTTGGCTTGCTTTGGTATGTTTTGTTTTGGTATGGAATCCGAGGTTGCTGTCCCCTCCGTTCACGCCTTCGTCCAGACGTGTCACCGCACTTGGACCAGAGCCCACGAGACTCTACTCCAAGTGGGGGCGCGCACCAAGGCCAAAGCCGATCGCCACCGGTCTAGGCCTCCCGTATACGTCGTGGGTCAAAAGGTGTGGCTTTCTACCAAGAACATTCCTCTCCGTTCCGTATCTAATAAATTGGCTCCCAAATTTATTGGCCCGTTTACTGTCACCAAGATCATTAGTCCGGTGGCAGTCCACCTTAAACTCCCTCCTACGTACAGGAGAATTCATCCCGCCTTTCATGCATCCAAAATTAAGCCCGTATTTCATTCTCCCAGTAATCCGCCTACCCCGGTCCCTCCCCCACCGCGTCTCATAGATCATAGACCACCTATTTGGTTAATCGCATTCTGGACTCTAGAAGGAGGGGACGCGGATTTCAGTATTTGGTGGACTGGGAGGGTTACGGTCCGGAGGAGAGAAGTTGGGTACCTGCTAGGGAGATCCTGGATCATTCCCTTATCGATGATTACAATCGACAGGTAAAAGATTCTGGGGACGCCAGGAGGCGTCCTTAGGAGGAGGGGTACTGTCACGGTTCGTGAATGCACCGTCTCCAGCTGTATTCATGTTACGTCATATTGATTGTTTCATGTGGGTGATCAGATCAGCGGCAGGTGCTACTCATTCCAACAGCCTATTTAACGCCCTGTCTTTCGTCTCCTGTTTGTCAGATCGTTGTTTGTAGATCCGTGACTGATGTCTTGTTCGTGTGTTCCTGCCTTGATTTGTCTCCTGTCTGGTTTCTGTTGGACCTTTGCCTTCACACACGGATTATATTCACCGCACTTGGATTTACCACCACCTTCATCATCATCAGCGAACTCAACCCATTTACTCACCAGTCTGTGCTGCCATCGTGGTTCCTGCGTCACTCTCCGACCTTCCATCATCTCATCTAATCCAATAAACTCTGTTTACTTGCTATTGTCTCCTGTCTTCCATGCTCGAGTGTCACAGTTTCACTGAAGATATAGAAGAAAAGACGATAGTAACTTCCACTTCATGCCGACTTTAACTGCTGAAGCCAAACTGTGAGCCGTTGGTAACACCGCTAAAAATATCTGCTCCTGACAGCCTAATTTTAAGCTTTAAATGTTACAATCTTGATGCTAAGGAGAAAGAAAGGCAGAATTTAATCGTTCAGTGTGAATAAAAGTAGGTTAAAACAATACAGCTCTAGCTGCTGGCCTTTACACCTTCCCAGCCGACTCCAAGTGAGTCGTAATTGCTTTAGGACTTTGAATCTACTTTTGAATTCCAAGCTTTGGACAAATAATTGGATTTCCAGCAAACATGCTGAGCTGTGTTTCCGTGTCCTGAGGGCTAAACGCCCGGTGGTCTGTATTTGGCTGGAGATTCCCTGGGAAAACATAAAGGCGGTCATCGGTTCTGATGCAATAACTCCAGCCTTCACCGCTGGGAAAATGCAGAATAGCATTAGCATTAGCCAAGATATCAAAAGCAATTACGGTTGTCCTGCAGTATTTCAGTTGAATGTTTGACGCTGAACGCAGCAGTACAGGAAGTGTCTGACCACACAGCCTGAGCGGACAGAGAAAAGCATCTTTTATCAATATATTTGACAAGCATGTGACAGCAGGATATCAGAGATGAGGAACACAAAGACAGAAGAAAGTGTCTGCTCAGAATTAGAAAAAACGATGATAAAAAAAGAAAGAGCAATAATAGCATTTTATCCAAGCCAAGAGAGCCAGTGCCTCTTCAAAAATCTTTTTTTAGATAGCTGTCACATGATTAATTGTAAATAGAAACCATCCAAAATAAGAGTTTTTATATGCATAATATATGTATGTGTACTGTGCACACACACACACACACACACAAACACACACAAACCTTCCGAGTGGCGGCAAACTTCCACAGGTTCCTAGTAGTGCGATTTGATATGGAAAGTTGTCAACATGGCTTTAACATTTGTTCCCGTTACTATGAATTGACCTGCTGCATCCTGACAGAAGCCATTACAGTGAGTGTCCGAGCGGATGGGACGCTGTTCTGCTGCAGGCCATATGTCCTCAGGACACACTACAGCAAACCTCCATCAAATATTCAGACCGGAAACACTTCCTTCAGCTCAGCAGACACCCATCACCCTCCATCCCTGACCGGCCAAAACACAAACACACCAGGTGATCACACACGTGTCCATCACAAAATATCACAGAACCAAAGTTTCTATTAAAAGCAGTATCAGACTACACATTTTATTATGTAATATTAACAGATACTGCTGAAGTGAGGATGGGTTTAAGGCCAAACTGTGAGCTACAGAGGTTTATGATACTTCCATGTTTTATTCATCATGATTATCCTCACTAGTGTTGGGGAAATTTACTTTTAAAAGTAATGCATTACAAAATTGTGTTACTCCCTAAACAAGTAACTAATTATGTTACTTTTGAGTAACTTTTCAAGTCTGTGCAGGGCTTGCTTGAATTGTTTTTAATATATATAAAAAAAAAAAAAATATATATATATATATTTGTTAAAACATGTTTGAACTGAAATATGACTTTAATAAGTCAAATATGTCATTAAATATAATAAAATAAACAAATATACATACAGAAACATAATAAATTAAATTTATTAAGATTGGTTTTCTTTTGCATAGAGTTACATTTCAACTTAGTTTAAGGGAGCAATGCAATGCAATGTTTATATATATATATATATATATATATATATATATATATATATATATATATATATATATATATATATATATATATATATCAGGAACCATGTCTTTAACAATTAGGGGGACATTCATTTATTTATTTGTTTGTTTGTTTGTACATAAATAGAATGGTGAAGGAAATGCAAGGTCAAATTCTAGTTTTGACCTATTTGCTAACAATATTTTAAAGTATACTCTTTTTTGCATGCTTAATAAGTTACAAACACAAACAATTTCTTGTCCCTTCACATTCAGTGACATGAAACACATAAACTGAACCATATTTTCATTTTAGAATGGCCATATTTAGCATTTCCATCATAAAACAGATGTCAGATATTAAAGGTTTTGCTTCTTCTGTCTCACCTGGTTCTCTTTCAACCATAAACTGATTAAACTGTCTCAGTCATTTCGACATTTACAAGTGGATGAGATAGCTGAGGCAGAGCATTTAAGCGTAGGAAGATTTAATCTTCTATAAACTCCACATGATCCTTGACTAATTATGAATAGATTCAGAATGACCCAAGCACAGGAATCAAATGCACCTTATTCAAGAGGACCAACGAAATGATCCAAGTGCCATAATCCATAATTCACAATCACTTCAGGACGATTCATTTTAAATCAGAAGCGGGTGCTAACTCCACACGTCTGGGAGTAACTTGATCGCACAATCATCGCAGTCGGAGTATAATGCCACATGCAAATTGCTATTGGGCCTGGAGCAGGCTGCCAGGGCACGGCCGGTGATTGGGTTACCCAGCGAGTGATGCTAAGCTGCTTCCGCGCTAGTCGCTAGTGACCTCCAACTGGCCAAAGCAGCCTGCCGGAAATTATTTATAAGCGCTGCCCCCTCAAACTCTAATTTAGTTTCATCCCGTAAGGCCCTAAAGCTCTACTTGACACAGCAACAATGGCACCTGAACTTTTGATCCAATGAATAGTTAATGACAGATTTGATTACAAATAAGGTTCCTCATTAGATGATCTCATTGTCTGGCTGCGAAGGGCAGCTGTAGCAAACAGGCCTGGATGTGAAAGACGGCCGTTAAACCTGCTAATCTGTAACGCTTAGCGTGTCTATTGATTGCTCATTTCTTAACATTCACACTGCACTGAAACCAAGACAAACATGTTATTTTGAATGTTCCCAGAGCAAATGGCTGCCGGTGCTCAACACTTTCTTTTATTTATCTCTTGTCTGCCGTCCGTGGCACCAGCTGGCTTCAGTAATTGCACAGGGAACCTCTTTACCAGCAGTGAGCGAAATCATCAGTAGCTACATGTTCCTCAGTGCTTAGAAACATCTCCAACATGGCTACGGTTACAGCGTCGCAGCAGGTGAGGCCATTTTCTCATTATGTGGTGTGGCCGGCTGAACCCAGAGCCCTCTGCTGACTGCACACAACATAACACACACGCTAATCCAATCACATGCAATACTGCAAAATAGCGCAAAATGCTTTAAGCATGCAATGTGCAAATATACATACATATACAGTATACACTTAAATGTAAAAACATATCTATATATATATTATAGAAAATTAACATAATGGAAATCAACTGCAAGTTATCTTACACATCAAAATAAAAGGGACATAAAGTGTACTGCACAGTTGTTATGACACATTTAATGTTGTGTTTAATATTCTGCTATGATAATGTGCACCGCCCGTGTAAGAGGGATCATATGGCCCTGTGTTCACCTTGCAATGAGTGAAATGTCCTCTGAGGTGCGCGCGCACACACACACACACACACACACACACACACACACACACACATCAGATTATCTGAAGAAAAAAGGTTTTACTCAGTGATAATTCTCAAACAGTGATTGAAACTATTTGTATATATGGCAGCTGTAAGGAAGAGCATTATTGAATGCATGTTGTGAAGCATAATGTAAACATGCACTTCACCATAAGATCACTGTAATATAGATCAAGTGTCTTTACATCAAAGCAAGAATCTCAACTATCTGTCAACAAACACATTTCACACAGAGAGAATCTTTCACATTTGCTTTTATCTAACAAGTTCCTTTGACTTTGTCAAATGTTTGATTGCAATGTGAGGATCATTCTGAATCTGTCAGCGGTATCTTTTACGTGAGAGTAGAGCCAGGGCAGCTTTGTCCAACACTGGGCTGTAAATAATTTAGCGGGGAAAAAAGAAGAGGAGCCATCGAGTGTGACAGTTGTCCTTGTTGTTGTGTCTGCTGCCTAACGTGGCCTGTAGGACAACACTGGCAAGGTTAGAGTTAATGCATGCACTGAGAGGAGACGCCACACACATATACTCGCACGTAAGCTATAATTTAATACCTGTGTCTACGTGCACACACTCACACTTATGCAAACACATGCTATGTCTATTTATGCACATACTGAATGTATTAAATACATATTTTTATATGCATAAAAAAGTCATACAACTTTTAATTAAAATAAACACACACGCACACCCACTACGTAAACAATCGATTGTACTTTCTTTCTTATGCACACACACACACACACACACACACAGAGAGAGAGAGAGAGAGTGTGTAATCAAAGACTCCACCTCATGAGCTGAAGCAGGTCCTGCATGTTGAACACATGAGTGCGGCTCTAAGGTGTCACTGCAATGAGCCGAAACATGTCGTTCATGAGCAGAGGTGTTTTATCAGACGCACAAAACTACTCCAATATCAGCGAGCATCCAGCTCTTCCTCCACACCGCCACCAACAAACCACGATCAACACACGTCAGTGCTGACCGAATCATTCAATTCCAGACTGGATTTCTGTTTCTTGTTATATTAAACAGCATTCGATCCAGGGGTAAAACTATAACGATAAAAAAGTACTTTAAATAAAATGAATATAACCATAACTAAAATAACTAAAACTAAACATGAAATAGAAATTAATAATAACTGTACAGCCATATTAAAACGAAAAATAATAAAATAACAAAATTACTAAAACTTAAACTTCCATTCAAATAAAACCAGAAATTATCAAATATAATCTGATTTAAAATATTAACAAAAACAATATTATCTCAATGAAACTGAAATAACACTGATTTGACCCAAAGGCTTCTGCTTAACCCTGTACATATAAATAATAGTCAGAGGTTTGCATGTGGCTTATGTTTTATATCATGTAGTATTTGATGCACTTCTTGAGCAATTTGAGCTACAGTTGGATCGGACCACACGGGCCAGCCTTCGCTCCCGTCGTCTTGGCTGACCCTGTCACCAGTTCACCACTGCTCCTTCCTTGGACCACTTTTGATAGATACTGACCACTGCAGACCAGGAACACCCCACAAGAGTTTTGGAGATGCTCTGATCAAGTCGTCTAGCCATCACAATTTGGCCCTTGTCAAACACTCTGAAGTTGTCCGTTTTTCCTGCTTCCAGTGTGAGCCGGGCCATAGCTGGGGATTGCAGGTTGTATCCGTGGGCCCTTTTTAGTGTATTGTGTAAGTAGCAAAACTAAAAAAATAGAACAAAGAAACAAATGAAACATTGTTTAAGTTTGGTGTCCAGGTACAGAAACCGGATAATCAAATGTTAAATATCATTGCATAGTCTTCTCTGTATAAAGCTGAGTTTGCACTTAAGATGCAATCACTGTGTTCTGATTGACTGCCTGCGGATGAAGACATGATTACATTAGACTGAGATCCGATCACAATGCGTCCTCAACCACCTCCGGACCAGGACACACTGATCACACATTCCAATCAGAAGTGCGTTTACACTTGTGTTTTCAATGTGGACAACAGCCGGATACAGGTTGCATATTAATGCCCAGTGTAAACGCAACCAAAAGTAATTATAAATTAATTATTGTTAAAACTACAAAGTAATTGAGTTAAGAGCAGTGAGATTTTCTTTGCATGCACAGAACACAGCAGGTGTTAAATCAAGCCCTTAGCTTCTTTTTGTGTTGGTGTGTTTAAACTGGCAAGGAAGCAAACGTCGGTCTGATCTTCACCACCACATGGAGCATGTGTTCTCTGAGCTAGTTTCTGTCTCCCCTCGACTTGGTTCAAGTGTCTGGTTAATTAACTTAATTACCTGTGTATTTAGTTTGAGTCTGTCCTGTGATCTCCTGTCCAGTATTTAATGTGTGTCTCCTGCATGATCGTGGAATAGCCCTTGCTGTTGTGTTAAAGATTACTGAACTTATCTCCTTTGTCTTTGTGCTGCCACACCACACACACACCATAGTGAGGACAGAATACTGGACCAAATCATAGCAGTGTGTTCTCCCTCGTTTTCTTGTTTTATTTATTTTATGAAGGAATCATTAAGAAGTGTTTATCAAATATGCTCTGAACATTTAATTTCCCACACTTGATGCCAGTATCTGTAGCACAGAAGCAAACTGAGGTTATGTTTGTGAGGGGCAGATGGAGTGAAATGGATTTTGGAGAGTCTGGGTGTTTGAGCTGCGATCTCTCCTCCCATCATCCTCTCTGAATTTTAACTCTGCGTACCCCAGCGCACAGTGGCGGGACACCCCTTCCCTCCCGAACATGACAATGATAGATTTGACAGCAGGAAAGTGTTAATGATGGTGGGCCGTGAAGGCGGGGGCTGCTTTAACCGCATTTGCATTTCCATTCATCTCTGCAGCATTTATCATTATGAGGTGGCTGCCAGATCTAATTAAAGTGTGAGCTAACGGGCGACAGAGACGCCCAGCCACTTTCTGCCCAAACACACACTCACTCCAGCAGGAAGCAGCAAAACCAATTACCTCCCTCGCAGATGAAGCCATCAGAGACCCTTCATTAGAATTAGCCTGAGAAGAGCTGTGGAAGAATGGAAACGAAAGAAATAAAAGTGTCATACACACTTTTCCAGTCATCCCTGAATTTAGCACTGCCTCAGAAACCTGACTGGGGAGGTCTGAAATCAATCTTTAAAATACATGCGTATGCAACATGAAAGAAAATATTACTTTTATCCAGCAAAGATGCATTCAATTGACAGTGAAGACATTTATAATGTTACAAAAAAAGATATGTTACTTATTGTTATGATGTTACAATTTGTTTCAAATAAACATTGTTCTTCTGAACGTTATCTTCATCTGTGAATCCTGAAAAATAAAATGTATCTCAGTTTCCACAGAAATATTGAGCAGCACAACTGTGTTCAACACTGATAATAATCAGAAATGTTTCTTGAGCAGTAAATCATCATATTATTCTGATTTCTGAAGATCATGTGACACTGAAGACTGGAGGAATGATGCTGAAAATACAGCGGAGCATCACAGAAATAAATGACACTTTAACACAGATTCACACAGAAAACAGATGTTTTATGAAAATGGAATACTATTTCACAGTGCCTCTAGTTTTACTGTAGTTTTTTGATCAAATACATGCAGCTTTGGTAAGACTTTAACTAATCTTACTGAACCCAAACTTTTGAACAGAAGCATGAGAGTAAAGACAGATATGATCATGAGTCTAATAAGAGCTTCTTTTCAGAAAGTATTTTCCTGAACTCTGTAAAGCTTTTAGCTTAAATGCTTTTCTAATCAGTTGCCACAGTTAAATATATATTTACAGTTTTTGTCTGAAAATACGGTCTCCTTTACAATTTCTTATTTGAGAGCATTTAAGTTGACTTACCAGCAAACCATGGATTTATTGGAGACATTTGTGCAGGACTAACACATTTATTATTTCAGAAGACTGATACTTGGCAGAGAAACTACAATCTATTCAGCAGTTTCTGTACAAATCCTTATCCAGCAACCATGAGCGACTGCAAAGGTCACAGAAACACCATAGACATTTAGTGGTCAGAAAACGTGGGAAGTCTGTTCTCATCCAATAGTGAAATATTGTGCATCTGTTTTTTTTTGGACAACAAAGGCTTTCCCTGGGGACGAGAGCAGGGCTGGTAGTGTGAGTGTAACGTGCCCTCCTCGATTTATCAGCGTCTCAGCGGGTCACAGGTGAGTGTGAGAACTGTCATCCTTCACCAGGGAGAGATGCCCACAGAGGCGTCCATATGTACAGCATTCCCAGCCAAAACCCCAGGCCTCTGCGCTGGTCATCCTCAGCTCCAGACCGCAGGACGGGTGCACGAGATGATCCGCTCCGAGCTCTGCCACCGTACCCAGAGACACTGGGATGAGAAATTAGACCCTGGAGGACTGTGGAGATGAGCGATAGCATAAAATCAAACATTCAGTGATTTACCACATAAACTCATAAAAGTACTGGCACTGATGGCTCTGTGAAGAGCCTTTAACCTTTCCATTCTTTGCATTATTAAATCGATTTGATTATTAAATCTTACATTACATTAAGAAAGTAAATGAAAACATCAGCGCAACTGCTAACAAATAATATGAGCAGGTGCACAGGAATAAAGAAAAGTGAATAGTCTGATATAAATAACCCACACACTGCTATAGCATGCAAAAACATGTCCTAATCCAGCATCTCAGTCAAGTTTAGTTTAGTTCAGCTGAAATTATGTGTTTACAGGAGCAGTGCACATTAATAACCATGGCTGTAAATGTGATGAATGTTAAAAAGTCACCGTAAAAAAATAAAAAAATAGATAAATAACTAAAAAACAGAGAATCTTAGACAGGTATTAAAACCAACAAAGAAGAAGAGACAACAAAGTAG
Source organism: Carassius auratus (assembly GCF_003368295.1). NCBI lineage: Eukaryota > Metazoa > Chordata > Actinopteri > Cypriniformes > Cyprinidae > Carassius > Carassius auratus. The sequence goes on from NW_020526192.1 coordinate 133,429, forward strand.
AATCCTAAAAAAAAAAAAAAAAAAAAAAAAAAAAAAAAAAAAAAAAAAAACACTTGTTATTCACTTCTTCAGATTCCAAAGTTTATTTGGTGAAACAAAAATGGATTTTCTCTGGCCCCACTGCAAATAAATAAAATAAATAAATAAAAATAAGTGTAATCACTCAAAAACAAACAAACAATTAAAATCAAATACAATGCATTTAACAATAATAATTAATAAACAGACAAACAAATAAATAAATAAATGGCTTCTTAATGGTTGCTTGTAGAACCTTTAACATCCATGAAAAAAGATTCTTAAGATTATTCTTTAAGATTATGATAATATAAGATTATATGTTCTCGAACTTCAAAGAAATGATGGTTCTTTTATGGAGTGAATAGGTTCTTTGTGGACCAAACATGTTTCTTTAATGGCCTGACTGGTAAAACCGTCTCTTGGTAGCTTTATTTTTAAGGGAGTAGAAAGGCCTGGAAATGAAAAGCGACTCGTGTGATAAGCATCACATCGTCTAAACACTACAATATACGACCGGCTGCTGTCCACCGGAGTCACACGCTCATTAACGCTAACAAGCTGACGAACAAAAGTCAGCTATTAAAAAACCGACAGAGACGGACACAAATAACACAACATGAAGCCTCTTGTGTTCCCTGGCTGTGTTTTGTGATAAGACGAGGCTGTAACCGAGTCTCCTGCCCTCAGCCATATGTTCCTGGAAGCACAGACTCTTCACCAGCAGAGAGCCAACCTGAATTATTGATTAATGATTAGCAAATGCAATAGAAATCTTAGACCTGATATGTGTGAGTGAGTGTGTGTTTGGCAAAAAGGAGCGCATGGAGTCAGCGGAGTGTGGACTAGAAAGAGGGAATGAAATACATTATTGATAGCAGGACAAAACAGCTAGTGTGGAGCTGGAGAGCGCTGTATTGATTACTGAAACAGCAGGAGGTGAGTGTAGTGTGACAGACTGAACACAAGCTGTCACAAGAAGACTGAGAAGTGTCCTGGTGTCGGAGAACCGCTTCTCATCAGGACACACAATGATAGAACTACACACACAACTATACTTCAGCTAGTGCACTGGACACTATAAATCAATACATGTCACTGCATTAGATTTAAACAAAGATGTTAGATGATATATTGTCCTGCAATAACACTTGATCATCACATGTGTGTCTAACTGAATTATGGGTAAGAGGATAGGCTTGACATATGTTTCAATATCGCAGAATTACACACTATTCTCCGCTGAGCAGCAGATTTAATGAAATATAAATGTCCATTAATCCATGACTGCCATCGCTGGACAAAGATACAGTACAAGTGAAGGAAAACAGAGGTGACTGTTTACAAATCTACAACAATTTTGATGAAAACATAAGTGCTTTTTTGCTTATGCAAATCTCTTATCCATGATGCCAGAGTGTTGCTGTGCGAGTAATAAAGTCATTTCCTCCAACATTTATGTCTGTAGCACACACAGTTCACGAGAGGCAAGGTTGACCCATTTGAAACTATAATTACACTACACTACTATTTGGGAAATCAAACACTAATATTAGTCAATTGTGTTTCCTTAAACAGACACAATTAAGCAGATGTAACTGATAGTTAAATACACAGCAGCATTCATTATTTACACTCAAAGTCTGCATATGTACTCATAAGTATCTCATATTGAGCATAAATAAAATGATAGAAGCTAGTGCCACCAAGCCGTGTTAGCTGTGAGTTTTAACAAACATATCGACACACAGTAACTGCTTGGCAAACACAGGCAAATTTTAGCCCAACATAAATATTAGCATATAGCTGGGGAAACAACATGCCTTTTCATGACGTTATTATAATGACAAAACCAAACCAACAAATGCCTATATACAGGAACTATATGGTTATTAGCATGTGCCTCTGTAATCAGATGTAAAGAGAGTAGATATTTTCCTTGTTCTAAGCATAAAATCAATCAGAAAATATCATATGTAGGATATATAATACATATTATATATTATGCCATTGTTCTGCTCAAGTAAATGTTCCTTCATTTAAGAATTGTAATGATTTATTTATTTATTTGTTGTATGATCGATTGATTGATTGATTGATGTTTAACCTTAGAGCTATGTTTACATTTCTTTACCTAAGCTGGTGCTCCCACTCAAAACGATTTGTCATTTAAAGTTTCTGAGTAAAATAAATAAATAAATAATATATATATATATATTAAAATTTGTTTTTTATGCCAGTTATTTTTCACTAGGAACACCAGAAGTACAACAAGGAAAAATCCCCTAAAATGTAATAATTGGAATACTATGGAATATTTGTTTTTCTTTTGTCCCTAAATGAGTATAATCCTATAATCTTAACTCTGGCATGATTTTCTGGCATGAATCGGAAAATCATATATATATATATATATATATATATATATATATATATATATATATATATATATATATATATATATTTTTATTTTTTTTTTTATTTTTTTTTTTTTTATCTAACCGAGCCAAACCCTGCCTGGCTTGTCATGTCAGACAAGATCAGCCATGCTTATGGTCCTACAGCTGTTATTCCATTGCATATAAAAATAATAATGGTAATATTACTAATAATTGGCACAAACATTAAAATGCATGAAGGAGTTCTTTCTTTCACAGAACAATCAGCCAGCACAGATGCAGGAGAAGTCCATCACGTACACATCCAGCAGTCATCTCTGCAGTCGGCCCGACCTGGGCATAATTTATTGACTGAAGATGGAGTCAATAGATCCTGAAGAACACTTAAACCCGAGCAGCAGTGATTACATGGTGTTGAGCACACGCCACAAACTTACGCAAGCTTACGTCTAGAAAACGTTATCTGTTCATGAGAGGGCTAAAGCTGTCAACTTGATTAAGGACGCAGATGAGCATCTGAGGATCCGGCCGTACACACTGAGATATGCAAAAATACAGTCTGTTGTGTAGAGGAAAGACAAACATGTCTTAATGCAATCATCGCTGCTCTTCTGCATCACTGGATTTTAATATAAGCCATGGAGATTTTCAGATAACAGCACAGTTATTATGCAGGCACTTATTAAACAACACTGATTCTGAACATTTTTCATGTTTATGTAAATGTTCAGAAAACTTCAAGCAAAGAAGAGCCAAACATCATTTGTGTAGTAAAATGAAGTATTATGCAACACAGCAGATGTATGTTTGAATCATTATAGTCACAATAGTTATATAATAAAAAGAAACATATAAAAATAAGAATGAAACATCTATTTTCTCTTTTGTTAATGCACTGTTATAAAAGCGGGCAGGTTCATGGCCTCCACCTGAGCGCCCAATCCTCTTTTGTCCTTCTAAATGTTATAATTAGCTAGACAAGTGCAGCTTCCTCACCTGGACTGTTATCTTGTCTGCTATCTCTGAGCGGGTGTTAAAAACAGATGCAGTTGTTTGTAATGAATATGTCTGCTTTCCTGGGGCCGACACGATCCGATGGCACTGTAAACATGAGACCGCGTGGAAGCCGACACACGCTGGGGCCACTGACTGCTCCTAAGCTCTGCTTGCATTAGAAGTTAAAACAGCCAAATTAGCGGACAGATGAGTTAGCAATGACAGACTGAATAAATTACTGCCTCGCTTCATACAGTTCATATACATCATAATATCACTTCTTGCTATTTATTTTTTTTTTTTTTTTTTACCTTCTAACTTAACTGATTGTTCACCATAATTGATAGTTTTGTCAGCATTTACTATATTGTTTTAATACGGTATGTCATTATTTGTTTTTTGTGGAAAACAATAAATAAATAAATAAATAAATATAGTCTTGTACAAAGATTTATGTTGGTGTTATTCACATATCTAAGTTTAGAAAACCTTGTAATGTAGCACATTTTTTGTAAATGCAATTTAAATGCCCTCTCATTGAACTGTCACCTTTTCGTGGTGGAGAGGTTTGAGTACCCGAATGATCCTGGGAGTTATGTTGTCTGGGGCTATATGCTCCTGGTAGGGTCTCCCAAGGCAAACAGGTCCTTGGTGACGGGAGAGACTAAGAACAGTTCACAAACCCCTTCATGCTGACAGATACAACAAGGACCGAGACGTCGCCCGAGGGATGCCGTCAAGCTGAAGAAGGAGTCCTAAGGGCCTGGATGGCTTGTGGGACTCCGGAGGCAGCTGACAGGTACCGGCAGGCCAAGCGGACTGCAGCCCGGGTAGTCGTGGAGGCAAAAAATCGAGCCTGGGAGGAGTTCGGTGAGGCCATGGAGAAAGACTATCGGTTGGCCTCGAAGAGATTCTGGCAAACCGTTCGACGCCTCAGGAGAGGGAAGCAGTGCCCGACCAACACTGTTTACAGTGGAGATGGGCACCTGTTGACCTCAACTGGGCATATCATCGGGCGGTGGAAGGAATACCACCGACTTGTCTTTCGTTGAGGAAGCAGTGGCTGGGGACTCAGAGGAGGACTCGTCCATCACCCGGGCTGAAGTCATCGAGGTAGTTAAAAAGCTCCTCGGTGGCAAGGCACCAGGGGTGGATCAGATCTGCCCTCAGTACCTCAAGTCTCTGGATGTTGTGGGTCTGTCTTGGCTGACACGCCTCTGCAACATCGCATGGTGGTTGGGGACAGTACCTCTGGACTGGCAGACCGGGTGGTGGTCCCTCTTTTCAAGAATGGGGACTGGAGAGTGTGTTCCAAATATAGGGGGATCACACTTCTCAGCCTCCCCGGGAAAGTCTATGCAAGGGTACTGGAGAAGAGAATTCAGCTGATAGTGGAACCTCAGATTCAGGAGGAACAGTGTGGTTTTCGTCCCGGTCGTGGAACACCGGACCAGCTCTATACCCTTTCCAGGGTGCTGGAGGGTCCATGGGAGTTTGCCCAACCAGTCAACATGTGTTTTGTGGATTTGGAGAAGGCATTCGACCGTGTTCCTCGCGGCATCCTGTGGAGGGTGCTCTGAGAGTATGGGGTCGGTGGTCCCCTGCTTAGGGCTGTTCGGTCCCTGTACGACCGGAGCAAGAGCTTGGTTCGCATTGTCGGCAGTAAGTCAGACCTGTTCCCAGTGCATGTTGGACTCCGGCAGGGCTGCCCTTTGTCACCGGTTCTGTTCATAATTTTTATGGACAGAATTTCTAGGCGCAGCCAAGGGCCCTAGAGTGTCCGGTTTGGGGACCATACGATTTTGTCGCTGCTTTTTGTGGATGATGTTGTCGTTTTGGCCTCCTCAGACCAGGATCTTCAGCGTGCACTGGGACGGTTTCCAGCTGAGTGTGAAGCGGCTGGGATGAGAATCAGCACCTCCAAGTCCGAAGCCATGGTTCTAAGTCGGAAAAGGGTGGATTGCCCACTTCAGGTTGGTGGAGAGTTCTTGCCTCAAGTGAAGGAGTTCAGGTATCTTGGGGTCTTGTTCACGAGTGAGGGAAGGATGGAACGTGAGATTGACAGACGGATCGGTGCAGCTTCTGCAGTAATGCTGTCGCTGTACCGGTCTGTAGTGGTGAAGAAGGAGCTGAGCTTTAAGGTAAAGCTCTAGATTTACTGGTCAATCTACGTTCCTACTCTCACCTATGGTCATGAGCTGTGGGTCATGACCGAAAGGACAAGATCCCGGATACAGGCGGCCGAAATGAGCTTTCTCCATAGGGTGGCTGGGTGCTCCCTTAGAGATAGGATGAGAAGCTCAGTCATTCGGGAGGAGCTCAGAGTAGAGCCGTTGCTCCTCCACATCGAGAGGATCCAGCTGAGGTGGCTTGGGCAACTATTTCGGATGCCTCCTGGACACCTTCCCAGGGAGGTGTTCCAGGCACGTCCCACCGGGAGGAGGCCCCGAAGAAGACCTAGGACACGTTGGAGGGACTATGTCTCCCGGCCGTCCTGGGACCGCCTCGGGGTCCCCCCGGAAGAGCTGGAGGAAGTGGCTAGGGAGAGGGAAGTCTGGGCGTCTCTGCTTAGACTGTTGCCCCCGCGAGCCGGCCCCGGATAAGTGGAAGATGATGGATGGATGGATGGATGGATGGTAAATGCAATTCAATGCAATAAATAATTAAATAAATACAATTCAATCAGTAACTGATTGAACTTCTAGTAAATTTAATTAAAAACATAAACATTTCATTATTCAAAGAAACATCAGGACTGATTCAAACATGACATTTGTAAGTAGAAAAACAGATTATCTTTTTGTAAAACACACTATATATATATATATATATATATATATTATTATTATTATTATTATTATTTATTTATTTTATTATTATTATTTATTTTTTTTTTTACACCTTTGAAAAAACTTGCATGCACTTCAACACTAAAATGCATTTTAATTGCATTTCAATGAAAATAAATGTATATATGTTTATTTATATTGAATGATATACGTTAATCTTTAAAAAGGTTATAAACACAGACACACACACTTAAGTAGGACTTAAGCACATTTTATATGTAATTTCATAATTCTTTTGTCTTTGAAATATGGTTAAAGTACTGCTGAATGCACTGGCAAGCATTTATGATAAATTAAAATTATACTTTAATGGTACTTCTATTAAAATAACGATGTGTTTAAATATATTTGTAATTACACATTTTTACACAAAGATAAAGCTGTAATTAAGTACATTTAAAATATATTAACTTTTAATGTAATAATATGCTTTATTATGTTATTCACCATATCACAATAAATGTACTTTAAAGCATAATAAAATATAATTAAAACAACTGTTTTGATATCTCTTGAAGCTCTTTTTGAGTGCACTGAAGTGGCCTTTTATGTCATTAATATTATCTCTGAGTACAGTTCTTTATAAATAAGTTTTGAAGTACACTACGAGTGCACATTCAGTATACAGCTAGTTAAGTGCACTTCATTTTCCCGAGTCTTTGAAACGACATGATGTCGAGTAAATAATCATTTGTTATTTTTGGCTGAACTATTCCTGTATCTATGTTACATTTTAGAGTTTCAATGCATAAAATATAGTGGCATTGTGTCTAGAACACATGTACAGTAAGACATTCAATATAAGTTAATAATAGCACAGAAACATGCATAATGCAGCGTGAGCTGATCTGAAGTGTACTGTATCTGTGAGTAGCTTTCTGTCCCTGTGTGAGTTTGGATTGACATCAGCCTCTGTAAAGTTAACCTGGGACACATGTGGCTCTGTCGAGCAGCTGTCCAAATCAATTTTGCGGTTGTAGTGTACACACACACCCGGGACACACTCCGTTCCAGACGGTGAGCCTCAGTCCTCATCCCAGGGGCTCCGCGGGTGGAGTTATCGCTCGTGACTGCACCATAGTGCCACACACACACACACACACACACACATCACCAACATCTGTTCTTTTGGTTAAACATGTTCTGTTCACAAACAATATATACAAATTGTTTTGTGTACAAGGAAACTTTAGGACACTTTCCCCACTGCACTGTTAGTCACTTGCTTATTGCTCTGAAGTGCAATTACAAATATACACTACATTTACATTTATTGCACTTCTCCAATTTGTGGCACGACTCGGCTCGGCATGGCTCAGTACGGCACAATACGGTTTGTGTTTCCACTACGGTTTAATATCGTTTCAGAGTGGGCGGGGTTATACATGTCGTTATAGTTGCACCACCTCTACTGCCACGACTCCTAAAAAACACATTTTCATTTTAGCTCTCGTTGGATCTGTTCCTCTGCTATCAACGAGCGTCTTTAGGCCTACTTCCGCAACAGACAACAAAACGTTTTGGTTTTTAAAAAAGGAGTGTTTGTTTAAAACAGTTGTGCTCGATTCTTCACTGGATGTGCTGATTTAAATCTAGTGGTACGAGCCGTACCATCACTGATAAAAATTGTGGTGAAGTAAATATTACATAAACACAACTTTAATTTCTACACTCAATAATTAAGTTCAGGCAAGCATAAGTAAATAAATAAATAAATAAATACATAAATTCTATATTACTAATCAATTTAACTTGTAGAAATTAAAGTTGGAAATTTTAAGCATATCTTTTCTTGAAATTATTTGTTATGTTTACAAGGATTATTTAAGTAAATATCAAAGTTATGATATATCGCATTATGGGATTTGAAAGGTAAGGCCTTAAGGTAGCTAATGGTGTGATGTTTTTAAGTCACATGACAACTGAATGTCCTTCCAAAACTCCTTTTCCCACTGTCACCCTGACACAGAAGACACCTGTTGAAGTGTTCCAGAAATTGCTCTATTAACTTAATTTCTAAACATCTTTTCTGAAGGGGGATTTTTTTTTTTTTTGCAACATCTTTGATTAGTAAATTAGATATTTTCATTCACAAATCAATTTAGTCTAACTGTACCACAGTGGAATTGCAGTAATTTATTTCCCAATTTGGATTTTTTTTACAGATAGCATCAATAAAATGATCACAGTTATCCCAGACAGCAAGCAGTTTCGGCCCAGATCTATGGAATTACATTTGGTTCAATAATAATGAACAAAACTTTATAAAACTGAACATAACTTTTTCAGAAACTATCAAAAATATGTAATTACAAAAGAAGACAAACACAATGAAAATGAAAAAAGAAAAAAGAAACTCAGTCGCACAAATTTAACAGGCTCTTCAAATATGCTTCATTCATTGTTAATGTTTTTCAAAGATTTGTTTTCGCTAATTGTGGATTCTAAATTCATTTCCACAGATTTCGCTTACGCTTCGCAGTTTTTCACTTGGTGTTTTGACACAAACCTCTCGTGGGGGCGGGGTTAACAGTGATCTACTCTGATTGGATAGGTTGCTTTTGATGGACAGGTGCTCTCTGACCGAGAAGTACAGGCGCACATATTGGAAAGCTCTCGTGATTCTATTCGTGGAACTATTCATCATTTACACTGATTCTGCTGAAAAGTTGTAATGCTTTCTGCGGTACTTTAATCTCCGATCTGTTGCACAGCCAGTTTCAGTTTGCTGCGGGACTATCTGATCAAGAAATCCATTGTTTTTACATTTCTCTCCAGTCACTAATGGTGCAGAAATTCCACAGCTTTACTGCAGAAGATATTCTACTATTGTATGCAAGAGTGAATCTGTCCAGCACACTGAGAAACACAGTCCAGATCAAGTCCAGCAGTGTTTTGGGATTTGGTGGATCACATGCCCAGTTGCTTGTCCAGGGAGCATTACATGAGAGGCCAAGCCAAAATTCCCTCTTGCTGGGTGCTGACAATGAAATCCAGAGGTGACAGGAGCCTAGTGGCTCAGGGAGCCCATATTGTGCCTGTTTTCCCTTGCAAACACATGCAAACAGAAGCTGATCCTGCTGCCGTCTGCATGAGCTCTGGCCCGCTGTCCTGATCCGCTTTACACCTGCAGTCAGCTTTGAGGTGTAAAAACTTTAGCAAGTCTTTGTCAGATGTTGAGTGCAAAGTTTCAACACTGCCGTTCAGTAAATCAAGGTTTGCTTGTTTTTCTAGCTGCATTTATAGTTTCCCAACACACTGCCATCACAGAACGAGACTTACGAGATACTTATGTGTTAATTCATGCAAAAAAAAAAATTGACATCTGCATCTAATCTGAGATGATCATCTGTGTCCACGAGATGGATGTGATCATTCTTACTGGATTGGGAATTTTAATGGCTTTCTTTTTCAAACCTGTGAGCCGACAAGCCCAATTTGAAAATAATGAAGCCTGACAAAGCTGAAGCTGCTATAACAGACGCCCGAAAGCACCGAGGAATCCATTCAGAGCAGTCAGATGGAAAAAGGGCTTTAAAATCGTGTAGCTAATTAATTAAGGGCTGATTCATTGAAATTCACCTTATTGTACATATAGTATTCAACCACTATTAATTACCAAAAAGCTTATTCCCTGAGTGAACAGTGGAAACAGAATGAAATAGTTTTGATGTTTTAAACACAGAAGTCATGTCTGAACCTATAACACTGCTGAAGGCTATTAAAGACATCATAAAGACACATCTCCCACAAATATGATCCCACTGTCATCATTTAACTCACCCTCATGTTGTTTCAAACCTGTATGACTTTATATCCTCTGAAGAGCTTTAGAACGCAGGTCAGTGCATTTTAGAATCATTGAGATACTTTCAGAGTTGTTGTTAATATTTTGAATTAGATTTAATTTGCATTCCTTTTAGTTACACTTTTAAGTAATTTCATTGTATGTCTTTGCCATTTGTATTGTTTTTAAAACATGCCTATATATTTGTGCTATTCATTTTATTTAAGTTTTAATTTACTTATTTTAGCACATCAATACATATATAATATATATTGCAATATATATATATTAGTTAATGTTTATTTTATTTCTAGGAACAAAGTGCTTGTTTGTTTTATTTATTTGTTTGTTTATGTTTAGTAAGGTTTCAGTAAACAATAGTAATCCTGACACTGGTTTCCAAACAACATTGAACCCCATAGACTTCCACTGTATAGACAAACTAAAATGTGTTCCACAGAAGAAAGAACTGACACGAGGGTGAAATAAAGTGTTTTTATTTTTGGGTGACCTGTCTCGTTGAGAAACCAAACACAATGCATTGTGTCAGTCTTTGTCTGTATGCTGAAGAACAGCAGAAGTGTATCAATAAAGGAGCCAGTTTTTCTCTTTTCTATTGCACGGTGGCCCTGAGTGCCCTGCGGCCAGTGAACGGAAGGGAGCTGTTTCCTCAGGCGGCCCCGGGCGGCCCCTGGAGGAGCCCTGACTCTGCACCACAGATAAACACTCTGCTCCAGGAGCCGCTGCTTGAAAACGCTCCAAAACCCAACGAACTGTGAGAATGGAGCGAGGAACTCCAGCAGAAACACACACGAGTCTGTTCTTCAGATGGAAAAGTCGAATGGGATGTTGTCTTTGAAGCTTATCTTGGTTTGTTTATGATGAAAGGAATGATGCTGGAGAAACAGTTTTTCTTAGACTCGGAGAAGCAGCTATTAGTGATCTGAGAGCATCATTACAATCACAGAGCATCATGTCTTTCTGAGATCATTCACCACAAATGAATTCAAACCAGAAAATAATGAGCCATGCGTGTCAATTAACAAAAGAAAAGAAAAGGGAGCATGAATATTTACAGAGTTAAGAAAGCAAGGCGTATTGGAGCAGCAGGCCCCTCTCATTGTTTTCTGTTACCCAGATCAGATTTGGAAACACTGGTACACATCCCACAGGACGAACGTCTCTGCCCTCGCTGTCGGAAATAATGGGCCAAACACTGAGCGTTTGTTTGCAGCTCGTTCCAGGATCAGGATATTTGCATCTTTCTAACATCAAACACAATGAATGTCAAAGTGCTAATTACAGGAATCTACAGAGGTACACAAACTTCTGCAGGGGAACTTAAGTAAAAATGTATTGTTATATTTGATGATTTCTTGTTACATTTGAAATTGTTTGTCGTGTATTAATGCATCACAATTTCTAAGGGTGCAATAGTAAATGCATACTCTACATACATGTTATATGTATTATAAATGTGATTACAATTATTCATGAGATCATTCAATGCATTATAAGCTGCATTACAAGGCATAATCAAAGCATTACAGTTACAGTACATAGCGGCTTTAAGTAAAGTGTTACTGAACTTTTTAGTGCATGTGTGTTTTACAGTCTGATATCAGTGAAAAAGCTTTTCATGTTCCTACAGTTCCTGTTGCAAATAAACCAGCAAAGCTTCGACACTAAAACACTTCAGAGAAAGACAAAGCAATGGATCTGTTAAGGCTTCTCTACCAAGCAGCCAAGAACCACTGGAAGTTGTTTTGTTTTACTCATTTTTCTCCAGATAACTACTGTGGTATCAGAATGGACATGTGTGAACCTGATCATCTCATCTCAACAGAGGCTCCTCCTCAGCTGCTCCAGAGAATAACTCCAAGCCAAATCCTGTTTAGAGCTGCGCGCGAGAGAGAATACAGATCTGACTCTAGGGGACGGCCATATCTCCTGCAGCACAGCAGCTCTCTCTCTCTCTCTCTCTCTCTCTCTCTCCCAGTGCACTCGTCTCGGGGAAGAAAGTTGCCGTTAAAATGCAAGCATATCACATCAAATTGAATTAAGTTTGTGCTTCATTTGTATTGCAGATAGGAGATAAGTAGCAGGATGGGGCTGGAGAGACGACACGGCTGGCTAATCCCATAGGCGTTTAAATGCTAGCATTCCCATGAGCCTCCACTGCAATAGAGAAATGGATGAGGGGCTTCAGGTGCAGTGCGTGTGAAATACACACATCTGTAATGTGATTAAACACACTGCGAGAGGAGTAGAGACGAGATTCTGCTTCAATACCAGTTTAACTGTATAATGATGAGCACAGAAAATTATTTCCTTTTTTTCTTCAATGGATTGAATACATGTAAATATTGTCCATTTTTGAGAAAATATCTGTTTTCATCATTGATAATAATCAGAAATGTTTCTTGAGCAGTAAATCATGATATTATTATGATTTCTGAAGACCACGGTGACACTGAAGACTGATGAAATGCTTTAATGTAAAAAAAAAACACATTATTTTTCAAATACTGTACATTATTGTAGGTCCCCTATGCCCCGCCTCTCTCAAATGCCTCGATTTCTACAAAGTCCCTCCTTCTGACAAGCACAGTCTGCTCTGATTGGCCAGCTGACCCAGTGCATTGTGATTGGCCAAACACTGCACGTACTCGTCAGAAATGTAACGGCCCTTTTTCATAATCGCAAGCTTCATCTTTGAAAATAAAGGTAAAGACAGTTAATAATGTGCTTAGTTTTACCATCAGTTCAATCAGAGTCATGACAGACACAGTGATGAAGCTCGTATGTGTTTGCAGAACACAAGCCATGGACGGTGAAGACAGCTGACTCCACTGTGTTACACTGTCTCTCTCTCTCTCTCCCTCTGTGTGTGCGCGTGCTTGAGGGAAAGTGGTCATTTAGCTGACTTTAGTTGGCGTTCTCCGAGTAATGGAGATAAACGCGGGAGACTTTACAAGAATGTCTGTTAGGCATGGGTGCAAATGTATACCTGACCCCGCTGTCATGGTGGAAGACTAATTATTAGCCGTAAGCGCTGAATAAGGCTGTTGTGTTTTTTATTTCTAAAGGAAGTTCAAATGGTGGACACTTTGATTGAGAATGGTTTAATAATAAATTATACATTTGTGCCCGTTCTACCCCTTTCAAAACAACCAAGAAAGTGGTTCTCTCAAACGTGCTGCCATTTGTAAGAAGCGCGAAATTAGAGTAAATACTTAAAAGACATGGTCAGCTAATGAGCCCCATTAAAATGATTCCACTTGGCTGTAAAAATGCTGAGCTTAAACATGTAATGTCGTTTAGACGACAGGTGATTATGATTCTGAATTCACAGACTGAAGCGCTGAACTTCTCCGTCAAGATGAGTATTGACAGTAAAGTTTACACGATTTTTATTAGTTCTGAGACAATGAAATGTTTTGCATGTGTTTGGGTTTTTGAGTTTTGAGTTTGGGCATGTTTGGCAGACCTGTCCTAATAAAAACAGAGTGAATGTAAATAGCGTCGAGAGAGAAAATCCCAGAATAAGTCTCACAGTGGTTTTCAACTGCATGGATGCTCCAACATCATTTTTTTTTTTTAATTTAGAGAAGAAAGTTGTCAACAGAAAAACTTTAAGTCACCTGAAACTTCCAGAAGGGGGAGAAACAATCAATGAACATGAAATAGCTACTCATGCTCTATTTTTTATGAACATCTTTATACAGCAGAACCCTGTGATGTGAAATGATAAGCGTTCGCTTGATAAACCATTACAAATGGATGAATTGACTACGGTGATTAAAGATTTGTCTTCAGGCAAGGCCCCTGGCCTGGATGGCTTAACTACTGAATTTTATAGGAAGTTTTTGTCAATTATAGGCGATGACCTGTTCTCTGTTTTTTTTTTTTTTTTTTGGAGTGCTTTGAGATTGGTACGCTACCTGTGAGTTTGCGGAGAGCAGTGATTACATTGCTACCCAAGAAGGGTGATCTTGCGGACATAAAAAATTGGCGCCCCGTTTCTCTGCTCGGCGTGGACTATTAGATACTGTCCAAAGCACTAACCAATAGATTGAAGCTCTACATATCAACAATTATTCATCCAGATCAGTCATATTGCATTCCGAAACAAACTATATTTGATAATCTGTTTTTAATTCATGACTTGATTTCATTTGCAAAAGATAATAAGTTGAAAATAGGATGTTTATCTTTGGACCAGGAAAAAGCCTTCGATCGAGTGGATCATGGGTTTCTTTTCCAATATTTCGAAGCCTTTGGATCCTCATTTGTTTCCCATGTTAAATTGTTGTATACTGATATATAGAGTGTTTTAAAAATTAATAGTTCACTCACAAGAAATTTTGCGGTAAGCAGAGGCATATGGCAAGGATGTAGTATGCCAGGCATTTTATATGCTATTGTTATTGAACCTTTGCTAATGGTACTGAGATAACAACTTCATGGGATTCAGAAGCAGCTCTTAAGATCTATCAAGAAGCTTCCTCAGCCCGGATCAACTGGGCCAAAAGTACTTCCTTATTATTAGGCCAATGGAAGGTTGAAGGCTTTCCTAAGCTCCCTCAGCACTGCCCTTGGAGTTCAGAGAGGTTTAAAGGGCTGGGGGGGGTGTTGGAACAGAACAATATATAGAGAAAAACTGGGAAGGCTTATATGAAAAGATGGCTGGTCGTTTGGAGAGATGGAGATGGGCTCTCCCTCAATTGTCTTATAGAGGAAGGGTCCTTGTTGTAAATAATCTTGCAGCATCTATGCTATGGCACTGTCTGACTGTTATTAATCCCCCAAAGGATCGTTTGCAAAGATTACAAAAGGTTTTTGTTGATTTATTTTGGGATGGCTTCCATTGGTTGCATTCTGGAATTGTATACTTGCCTGTAAACGAAGGAGGGCAAGGACTGATCGAACTGTCAGCTAAAGTGAGAGCCATGAGACTAAAATCTGCACAGAGTCTGCTTTATTCTATGGAACTTACTCCGTGGGTGTCTTTCAGGCTAGCCTTGTTAAGATCTCTGTCTGGGGTTGAGCTTGATAAACAGTTGTTTTTGATATCATCCTTTCACAAAAAAGTTACATAATTTATGCCTCTGTTTTAAATTCCTGGAATGTGTTTAAGTTGTCTAGATCTGAAAAAATTATCATTATGGCCTAGACAAACCCTTATTTTGTAATCCTTTTTAAGTAAATATTGGCATGTCTAATTACATAGTAAAGTTGTGTATGGAAAAAGGACTCACCAAAGTGGGGCATTTGATTAACCCAGCCACAAATGAATGTAGATCAGCAGAAGAAATTGCTAGTCAAGTTGAACTGAGGTCTGTGAGGGTAATGGAGCAGTTGATTTCTGGTCTAAAAGCTGCTCTTCCTCCTCCTCTCATTCAGTTTGTCAATCATTCTTTGGAGAGTGAGCGTGTACAGGTAGCCTTTCCTGAGTCACCTGAAGTTTGTCCTGAAGCGATTCAGGAGGGAAAGTTGTTGAATATTGAGAGACTCAAATGTTTACCTTTTCAAACAGCAGGCAAAAAAGCATTTACCAAGTCTGTATGAAAACAGCATACTTTAATGATTTGCATGACAGACAGGATACTAAACGGAGAGAAAAACTGTCAGCTGTTGATAATATTTCTCCCTCCTAGAGGCTTTTTTATAAAAGTCCCCTTCCAAAACGTCCAGGTGATTTACAGTGGAGAATACTACATTGTGTGTTAGCCACTAATATTTTTGTTTCAAAATTCAACTCAAATGTATTGCCTTTTTGTCATTTTTGTAATGGGTACAATACTGTGTTCCATGTTTTTAGTGTTTTAATGTCTATGGTTAGAACCACTCTTTGCATTGTTGGAAGGCATCTTGATAGGGTTGGGTTTTGGTTTTAAGAATTATTATTTTTATTTTTTTTCTATATATCTAGTATTCTAAAGCAAACAAAAAGCGTTGCACTTTTGCCAATTTCATAATTGGTCAAGCAAAATTGGCTATTTGGAAAACTTGTAGGCTAGGAGGACGAATAGTTAATGTTTTGAAAATGTTCCAAGCATTGGTTGAATCATGAAACTGCAGACACTATGGTTGAATTGATATATAAATGGTGTGCAAATAGTGGTTTGTTTGTGGTTGGTGATGATGATTCTTTGATATTTAATTGGTAAATATTTGTGAGTAACTTTTGTATTATTGTGTAGAATGTGCAACTTAACTGATTAAAGATATATTTAAACTTCAAAATTCTCTCTCTCTCTCTATCTCTCTCTATCTCTCTCTCATGAAACAAATATTTGAACATAGTGACGTGGACATGTGGAGGCGTGTTTCAATGGTGCTGTTTTAAGGGGGTGTGGTTGACTGTTAACTTTGATAAATAATATCTCTTTGGATTTTAGACTTTAGTCTTTGCAACATTACAGATCTTCTTCAAGCACCAAGAGCTTATAACACTCCAAAGAGAAATTAAAAATTGAAAAAGCATCATATGACCCCTTTAAAATGTATAAATAAATTTCTCAAACGTTAGTAAATTATCTAGTACATTTAACAATAAATAAATAAAAGCATGTAACACTAAAACTTGTAATTAGAAAGAATTAAATAATATATATATATATATATTTTTTTTTTATTTTTATTTGTAACACATAGTCCAAAATATATATATTTTTACAACAGCTTGTGTTAAATAGAGTGTTCAAAAAGTGTTAAATATAAATATTGTAACCATATACATCCAACAAAGCAGCTAAGCTGTACATTCTGTACCACATCTTTGCATTATTGCAAAATATCTCACCCTCTCAGGACAACATGGAGACGTGACACAGAATCCAGTTGATCTTATGACAGCGAGCAGACAGACATCCACACACTGTGAACAGAGGGGATCTTCTGGCCTTCTTCTGCACAGAGAGCTACGCAGGAATCAGAGCGAATAAATGAAGGCTTTACCAGATAAACATGTATTTACTGCTGCTGTGCTTGAATGTAATCTCTCAAAGATGCTAATGCTATGATCCAACGGCAGACAAATCCACCAAAATCCTGGAGGAGTCTTAATAAAACTGTCTAAATTCAGCCAGATAAAGACCTCCGCAGCACCGCACCATCAGCGCTATAAATAAAGCCTGCAATTGCATTTTAAGGTGAAAAATATCACAGAGCCAAGTGGAACATATTTAAAGTGCTCTGCACTTCCTGTGGAGAGATTAGGCTCCTCTCGGTTTAAAGATAATCAATTGCTCTTGATGCATCGGTGCGGGCCGCGAGTCTGCTGTAATGGACTCTAATAAATACCAGAGATGTGGCATGTGTTGAGCGCCATTAATCTACATGTTCTGGAAATGTAACGCATTGTCAAAGTGCGTCTCACACATCTTCCATCACACATCCAATTGGCTTTGCCCAGCTCTACAATTCATTTGCGGTGTAATGCGCCCAATAAAAAGTATTCGGACTGCTCTATTGATTGTGAAATAGTGTAATCTCCAGCAAAGGAAAGAGATGAATATCCCCATTTTCTCAAGCAATGTAGTTTTACTCTGCTTCTCCTTCATGCTGTGTTCTTCTGTCTGAGTTATAGCAAAGCGACTAAAAACTATTCAGCACCACAATATCACATACTCGCGCTCGTGGTGTTTCCACATGCAGTTGTGTGTTATTCACTAATGCTCTTCTTTTCTTGCTTCTAATCACATTTTCTTCAAACTCTCATTTACTTTTGGTTCAAGTACTCTACAAAATGGTACGTTCATTGATACATATACATACATACACAAGCATAAATATTGCTCATGTGCTCATGTGCCATTAATAAGGACATACACATTCAATTTATTAATGCTTATTTCAGTATGTATCACTCATACAATGGATAAACGACGTTGAATCAGTCTAACACAGTGTCTAAAATCACACCGCTTCTGTTTGCATGAGTATTGTGCTCTGTGCATGACAACCTGACATCAATATCTCTCTTTAAATACAAAGCACCTCAAACTGAGAGTTTCTCCTGCAGACGTGTGCAGAAGGGAATCAAGGGATAGGCTGACTGTGTGTGTGTGTGTGTGTGTGTGTGTGTACTGAGCGATTCATTAGTGCTCAACTCCATTATCTGCAGCCATCTAGTGTCTGTTCTGTGCTGTAGACCACAGGCCTGAGAGATGAAGAACACACAGATCTCCACAGAATAACAGCACAGAACATTGCAGAATAGATGTTTATAACCAGAAATGTTTCTTGAGCAGTAAATCATCATATTTTCATGATTTCTGAAGATCATGTGACACTGAAGACTGGAGGAATGATGCTGAAAATACAGCGGAGCATTACAGAAATACATTACACTTTAACAGAGATTCACACAGAAAACTGCTGTTTTAAATTGTAACATTATTTCACAATATTGACTGTATTTTTGGTCAGATAAATGCAGCCTTGGTGAGCAGAAGTTCTTCAGGTCCGCATATTGTTTTTTTAGGTTCTTTAAAGCACTGGAACATAGATTTACATCAAAATTTAACTTTAAAGCAACACTACAACATGAAGACTTCAGAGTCTGGTCGTACTCATCTTAGGACTAAAGCATTAAACACTGAACACTAGAAACAGTTTGAGTTCAGAGCTAAGAGTTGAGTCACGAGCCAGACGTATGAACGTGTGAGGTTCAGTCGGGTCACGCAGCTTTATTCTCACTGTACGGACTGCGTTTGAGGAGTTATTTTTGTTCGCTGTGGGAGGCGCGTCATAACAGACGTTTAACAGCCTCACAAGACACACTCATCCATATAGACTCAAGACGTAAGGAAGCGGAGGAAAAACTAATTAAAAGAAAATATGTGCTAACCCGAGGAGCGTCTGGGGTTTTACTGTACACACAGAGACCTGTCAGATACTTGTAACCTAATTCTGTTGTGATTCAGTCCAGAATGAGTCCAGCGCAGGGTTACGCAAACATGACGTGTGACGTGTGAGGTGTTCTGGATGTGAAGCTGCTGTAGGTTGCTGGAGGTCAGGGGTCATTCACAGTCACAAACATCTGGCCCTGCTTATGACTGTCCTTATTGAACACCGCTTTTTTCTTCTCTTCTCATTCAGATGTTTTTAAAAGAGTGAAACAACCCAGATGACAAAAATAAGCTGTAAGAATGGGGTTATAATAGTTAACTAAAACTAAAATTAAAACTATAAAAAAGTACTTGAAATAAAATAAACTGAAATAACAAAAACTAAAACTGAAATATAAAATGAATAAAAACTATATAGACAAAGGGAATTACCAAAACATACAAAACATTAAAATAAAAAAATTAAAAAATAAAACTGTTTTATAAATGGGAAAGTTACTTTTGAACGTTTTCTGAATGTAATGCAACATTTAATGCATGGAGAGATAAAAAAATAAAGAATAATAATTATTAGATGACATTTCAGAAAGAAATTGTTTTCTGTGCTAATGTTTTATGGAAGACTAATGTTCTGTAACTGTTGCTAGAAGAGCACTGGTTCATTATTTTAAAGTGAACTTTGAGTACTAGTACGTAATTTTGGGGCAAAAACATGGACGTCATTTGTTGTTTTTCTCATAGTGTTTACTATATTTATATGCTTGGTCAGTGTCGCTGTGGTTTTTTGGTTATTTTTCTGTTATAAGGACCATTGAAAAGACTAAATTCATTTGGCAAAGTGATAAGAATATGTGTTTGCCTAAAAAAATTAATAAAATAAAATCATCATGTTCATCAGCCAATCAGATTCAAGTATTTAACATATATGTATATTGCATATGCACCAATCATTATATTATAGGGCCTCCCAAAACAGTATTTGAGCTCTTAATAAACACTTGGATGTCATTGCATCAAGTGTCATTCATTCTTAAATCTAAAGAAAGATTTGACAAGCGGATTGGGCTGGGTTTGACGGGTCAGAACAACAGCTGTAGTGATGGTTGGTGTGAATGTGATGAACTGCTCCTGTGGTTACACCCTCACTCACAGATATATTCCTCATGTGACACTGCTGGCTGTTCTCATGCTCATCAAGGGCCAAAACCAAATTCTGAAGTCTGCCACACATGACTAATCATTAGAGGTGATTTCAGTGGGGCTTTACTCAAACACTGTGAGTCTCGCTGGATGTTTTCATAACCTCTGACAGGAAATGAGAGAGACCACCTCAAACCTCAGACCTCAGGCTCTTTCACGGGGATTGAGAAGGAAACAGGTTAAATATGTCAGAAGAGCCTGGGGGATGCCATTGTGTCTGATGCCAAAAAAACTCACATGAATCATTAAATGACATTTACAATCATAATGTTCCCTATAAATAAGAGAACAGCCATTCCATAACATATTTTGCAAGAGTCACACACACCTGTGCATTGCAAGTGTAACCTAAAGAAAAATCATGTTGTAGCAATTTAAATGAACCATTTTTATTCAGTCAGATAACACCAACAAAAACATTTTTTTTTTTTTTTTTTTTTTGTGTTAAATCAAGTATATATATATATATATATATATATATATATATATATATATATATATATATATATATATATATATATATATATATAATATTAGTGGTGGGCCGTTATCGCCGTTAACGTGCTGCGTTAACGCGAGACTCTTATCGGGCGATAAAAAAAATATCGCCGTTAATCTATTCTCAAAGTTGGGTTGAGAGCTGGGTCTATACTAAGCAAGCTATGATGACTTTCACCTTGATATTTTATATAACCGACTGGCTGATGCCAGCCTTAAAAGATGCTAAAGAAAGCTTATCTTTCTCACGTGTTGTTAAGCCGTACCGCTTGTCGATTTAAACATTAAAGCATCCAAACACAAGACGCGGAAAAGCTGAAAAGAGTAGCGCGTGCCTAGGTGCGCACGAGAGAGAGAGCCGCGTATCACGGACAGCGACACTGAACCGAGCTCTCTTCTGCGAAGTTCACCTCGAAGTCCCTCCTGCACCCGAACGAACAAATACAAATCGCAGTTTGAACAAACAAAAAGATGTGAAAGAGCCCAATTAAGTACTCGCGGTGTTCAGGGCTTGCGCAGAGAAAGGCGTCTCAAAACACTAGAACATCGAATTTGCTTATTTTTGCTCTTGTGCCGACAAATACATACAAAATATGTCAAAATATCCACCTTGGAAATTATGCTAAAAAAAACTGTCAGTTATTTCTTAAGTGAAAGTAAACAGTTGAGGGAAAGAATGGGATGTGTATTATATTGGATGCGTTCATCTTCTCTTAAAGTGACCGCGCCTAATTTAGCTACTGGCTGCTGTAATGTTAATCCAAGAAAATGAAAATGAAAATCACTCACTGCTCTTGACGGAATTAATTTGCATTAGTTTTAACAGTCAAACCAAAAATTATTCAGACACCAGATATAATTTTTGATATATATAGCAAAACTGTAATAATGTGATAAATGAAGGTGTCTGAATAAATGTATGTTTGATTGTATATTTCATTTTTACATTGAAGACTATCCTGTGCTATTATTTGGTTTCTGTACCTTGACACCTACAAACTTGAAAAAAAATAAAAAATAAACATTGGTGTGAAACAGGCGTAATGTTGTTTGCACCTTGTGCAATGTGGAATTAGTTTACAGCTTTTTCAAGCACTTTGTGATACATTTTGGAAACAGGAGATGAGCCCCTTTTCTAATGCACCACCTATCTTGATAAACCCCTTCTCAAAGACTTACTGTTTGTCAATTTTATTTGGGTAACACATATTCTGAATGCCTTCGGCAGAATTCAAATGAGCCATTTTAATCTAGATTAATCTAGATTAATCTAGATTAATTTCAAGATCACAGTGAGATTAATCTAGATTAAAAAAAATAATCTATGCCCACCTCTAATATATATATATATATATATATATGCATATTTCACCATTTTTAATTTATGTTGTTATACAAAAGCACAAGAGGACAGTCATATAGACGTATGTGTGAGGGTCAAAGGTCAAACCTATAGTGCTTTGGATGTAACCTCACACCATGAATGGTTAAACACACAGTATTTCTTTAAGAACTGTCCATTGCACAGCATCTTATTCTCAGCAGCACGTCAAAACTCAATGCTTTCTCAATTTCTGTTGCGTTGTGGTTTGTTTGCACAGAATCTGAACACACGTGTGTTTACATCCAGACCACATTCAGAAGTTCAGTTCAACGCTTCCAGAGAACCGGCTCTATCTTCCTCTCTTTCCGTTCACTGGTTCCTCATTGCTGCGGGCACTAAAGAAGCAGAATCTATATTTTATGAGGAAAAGATTGTCTAACGGGTGGGTCAAGATTGACTAGAGTGATTGGCAGACGCTGTTTAGCATATTCAGCTTTTGTTTGGCGTGCTGTAGCAATAAATAAGGCCTCAGTTAGGCGTCGTTTGCAGTCCTATCACAGCTCTCGGCCCTATTCAGAGGAGATAAATGTGATTTAAATTAATAGCCGGTCCTAAATAACTCCTCAGATGGTAAACGATGCATTTATCAGATACAGACAGCCAATGTCCCTTGATTCATGGGCTCCTTACAACATGAAGGGAGCCTACAAAAATTGTTATTACTTTTTAATAAAGTGTAGCAGCCGTTCGTCAGTCATTTATCAGAGGAGCTCAGTCAGATGACGGCGTTTCCCTGCGCACTGGAGGGGCAGACACATGAAATATATCTCTGTGCATAAAAACATCAGCGCTGAGGGAGAAATCATCTTCAGGAGGACTTCAGATGGCTGAAACTATTAGAACGCTCACCTTTGAAGATTACATACATCTATGGCATTTATTTAGAGAATTAGCTTTGCTAAAAAAATACTCACTAAAAGTCAAAATGTGTTTCCAAGTGTTTCCACCTGATATGAGCCTCGAGCATGACCTTCACTAGTGTAATTCAGTCATATTAAATCATTCTGTGGCTTTGATTAAAACTAGTTAGTTTAGATGTTACCACAGTAGGCACTTTTCTTTTTTAAGTTCAGAGACAAGACATTTTTACAGTGTGCATCGTATTTTAACCAAATAAATGACAGTAATGGTGCATTCACCTTCTTTTTGGAACATTTACATCTACATTTATGCCTTTGACAGACACTTTTATCCAAAGTGACTTTGCATTCAAACTACATTTCTTCAGTTCATGCTTTCTCTGAATTGAAGTAATGAAACTAGTGCTGCAAGCAACATGATGCACTTTTGAAACTACAGAAAGTTCTTGGGATTTTTTGTTTACCGGTTGTGAAGTTGTAATTATGATATCAGATGCACTCAAATAACTAAAACAAGATTTTTGATCTATACTTCAACAAATTAATGAACACAGAATGCCTAGGAGCTGAACCCATGACCTTGGTGTTGCTAGTTCAAATACTGTCCATTAGCACAATGATGGTTGGTTATCAGCAGCTACGTGATCACACGCCCGACCTGAAGAAACCTGCTTTAATTCCGGTCATGAAACAGCAGCGAAACACCAGACATCAGTCAACGCTCGCCTTGACCTTGTTCCTCTGGTGGAAATAAACAGATCAACCTCCTAATTTCTCCAACAAATAAGTGGGAGCCCTTTAATTTCAGCGGCAGACAAACAAGCAGCGCGAGGAGCTTCCTCCCCTGTGTATCGGCGCGCAGGTAACAGTCAAGCCATTAACCTTTGCTTTTAGCTCAGGCTTCAGGTCGCTGCACCCCCCCTCCACCCGCAGTGCTTTAAATACATTTTTCTTAATAGTTGTTCACCCATGAATGAAAAGGGCAGCTCGCCTCCTCTTGACATTGACTCTGCCACAGTCATAATAAGGTTTCTCCCTTTCTTCTATCATCGATGGTAACCCATCGCCGCTCGTCCGTGCTGTCTGCAGTCGTTTCAGAGAGGTAATATGAAAGGGCTTTTGAAGGCAGGGGTCATGTTAAATTGTAACGCAAATGTTATTCCTCAATTATCCAACTGGGGTAAATGTCAACTGCTTGAGGGGGAAGATCTCTCCTCTTCTCCGTCTCTGTGTGTTTAATTGTGCGTCCGTACGTCTCCCAGGGGCCCGAGGAGTCAGGTGAGCACTTTCGCATCGGCCTGGGGTCCGGCGCAGAACAAACCACAGCTCTTGGCGGACGTGTCTAATATTAAACATGCAGACACATTCCTGTGATAGCTGGAACTCATCGCTCTAATGAATTTAATGAAAAAGCCCCGGGATGATTGGCAGCTGAATGGTTTACCTAACAAAAGAGGTTGGTTGGGATGAGAGGTCAGGAGTGAAGGAGAGCGCTGGGATCTCTCCTCAGGCCACTGGATGTTACCCCTCCGCTACATTTATGTTTGCAATAACAAATTGACTTGGATTGGTCTAAGTGGAGATCAGGACCCAGTGTGGACAGACCGAGAAAGCAGGGCTGGAGCCAGAAACAAACCACACGAAATACACACACGCTATTAAACGGTGCGAGCGAGTGGCATGTACCACAAAACTAGAGCTTAGTTATTAATTCGCTTGCGTTATTGTCATTATAGACTTCTTTATTAGTTATAAAAGGAGTGAACTAGTCACCTTAATCATAGTGTACACTGGTTGCAAACAGTGTGTGACTCATTCAATGACTCTTCGGGCAAGTTAGCTAAATCTTACCAATTAACTATCTCAAAGAGGGTGGGAACTGATATAAATTGTAATTTTAACTGAACTGAATTTTAAATGGTAAAAATAAAGATTGCACATATATATATATATTATTCATGTTTAAAATTATACTATATATTTTAATTTAAATTTTATATAATTATTACATTATACTTTAAATATGCTCTATATTTTGATATCAGTCATTATCGTGACTTTGATGGTTTTGACTGGTTGCAAACAGTGTGTGACTGATGCAATGAATTTCAGGTCAGTTCAGATTTTTGAACATAGTTCTTCTTTTTTTTTTTTTTTTGGACAAAATCTGTCCCAAATTACAGTCAGCTTAATATTAGCTATCAACTATTTCAAAGAGAAGAATCTGGAAGTGAATATCAATTGTCATTTCTGTACAATTTCACATGCATGTTATGGCATATTTCTAAATGAATCTGAATATTCGAAGAAAAACAAAAGGACTTGAGTATATTATGAAAAGCAGAGTGAAGCCAGCTAGTGTGTGAGTTAATGAATCCATAAACGACTGTTTAACCACTGATTAACTCTTTTTCTAATCTGATTTCGGACACAGCCCATGGCTTCTGTTTACTAGCATCTATTTGGCAACAATTGAAAATATACACCTGGACCAACTGAAATGATGATTTTTTTTTTTTTTTAATGCATATTATATATGTTCAAGGAAAATGTAATTTTTTTATTATTATTTATTTGGAGGGGTTGGGGTCCAAATCTTGACAGAAGTATCCCAGACCCCCCAAATGCTCCCATAATAGGCATCTGGGGTGTAAGTGAGTGTGCTGGGCTGATAAAAGGCCTGAGCGTCTGAATGAGACACTGTCCTTTACAATATGAGCTGTTTTATGACAGAGGTCAGACTCCGAGGGAGCAGCCGCTCTCAGTCTTTGTATCGCTTTCAATCTCAACATGGCAGATGGAGACTGCTGTCTTTTGTCATGGGCTGCTGCTGAAACTCATCTAATAAAAGAGCAGTCACTGAAAATCTGATCCCTTTGCCAAATCACAATACAATGTGAATGCTTTAGACACATTATAGCCATTTATATAATAATGAACATCAATTAAGAAATGTTTTTAAAAGTATTCTACCCCGTTTTATAATTGCAGCTAACCAAACACTATTTCTCAGCCTTTGACTCAGTTTTCAGGAATGAATATTATGGCAAAGGTGTTTGCAAATGTTTGCTCTTGAGATGCATTTGTGATATTTTGAATGCAGTGCTTTATTTTACAAGGGATGTGAGATAATTTGCATTTTGTGTGTGCAATTATTGCATTTGTATGTAAAGATTTTTATTTATATATTTTTTTAAAAGAGGCAAGGTTTTGAAATGTGTGTAAGCAGTTGAAAAAATAAATAATAAAGTTACAATAACTAAAACTAAATAAAAAATAAAAGATGAATGTGTTATAAAAATGCACAATGCGCATAAAGTTACTATATATATATATATATATATATATATATATATATATATATATATATATATATATATATATATATATATATATATATAAATTAACACACAAATAAGATAAAAAATTTTTAAAAAAAATTAAAAAGAACGTTTAACATGCATATATCCTTAAAACATATCAATATAACATAATATATCCATAAAGCTTATGCTATGTTATGGGATCTTAATAATGTCTATATAGAGAGCATATTGTATGTATGTTCTATATTTGAGCGTCAACATTTTAGTGACTTTGATGGCATTATTAAGGAATTCATTCTATTTATTAGGCCTGATTATTAATACAGATCTAATCTAGTTATCAGAAGTGCAGCTGGATTGATATTATTTTCATTAACACACAAACAAAGCCCTGCTACAATAGTTTCTGTCTCATGCAGCGCAGATCTGTTATTATTCCACACTGTTGTTATCAGCCCATTGTCTGCACCGTCCCCATGGAGACGGCCGATGCTATCCGCTTATCACTGTAATAAAACTAAAGTGCTGGGCAGGAAATTGAAAATGTAGCTGGACAGGAAATAACTGTGCTCTGTCATAATCTACGGCCCAGAACATGTGTTCATCCACGTGTTGTCACTCTATCTGATGCCGAACGCTCTGTGGTCAGCCGTTTGTGCTTCCCCCTGCTGCTTTATCAGGCTTCACAGGGAGCACGTGTGACGCTAGCATCATGTCCGGTGTATCAGGACGCTTTCCTCAGGACTGTTTCTGAAGGAACAGTATATGAAGAGTTTATTTGAGTTTTTTCTTTGTTTTTCTATTTTATTTTTTTCAAATATCATGATTTATTGTGATTTACTGTCTCAGTTTGCTGCAATTTTGTAGTTATTTTTACCAAATCAAAACAACCCAACTGCAGTATTTTCAGAATTGGAAACTTTTTTATTATTATTATTATTATTTTTTTTTTATGGGTAAAAATGGAGTTATCTGATTTTGCAGATTAACTCTTCATATGTTGATATATTGGCGGTTGGTTGAAAGAAGCACAAAAATGTCCGTTTTTGGCATTTCTTTACAATTCCACGTATACAAAGAAATTGTCTTTGAAAAATGTCTTATTCACCTGTACAACTCACTTATAACTGTTCTGGAGCATTAGATGAACTGGAACTCGAAAATGGTCTGGAATGGGTTGGATAAGGAGAATAATGATGTAAATTGTGAAAGTAAGCAGTTCTCTCTGTGCTGAGTCTCTGACTGAAGAGCCACGTGATCATTTACAGCTCATTTGCATATAAGTGGGCGGGGTTAGGAGAGGTGTTGGTGACACAAGGCCGCCCTCTGTCTGAAGACCAAGAAATCTCCTCTCAGTCTCTCTCTTTCTTCTCATCCACCTTTAGCACAGAAACAAGCACGATGAATAAGATGTGTACATTGATTCCAGATTCCACTGATGCTTCACAAACACAGTCACACAAAGCTGATGGTCTTGCATTAGCTCTGTTGTTTTAACATTTCAGATTGCACTGGTATTTTCTCTGAATCTTTCTTTAGTATAATGGTCTTTCTTTCTTTTTAAGGCATTTCTTTTGCATATGACTTCACTGCCCAGATATTTTAAGAAGGTCATTTTTTTATATATCTTTTAGATCTGAATTGTGTGCCGTCAGATCCTCTGCTGTAAGACGCCAGCACATGTGTCTCAAGGCTAGAATATGACTCCTGTACGGTCAGCGAGTATGACTTCATCCTGCATTAATACATGACGACAAACAACCGCTTCGGACAAGTTCTTCTCTTTCATCTCGTTTTCAATCCATACAAACTTCAGCCATTATTAGTTTCTCCAAAGGCCTTTTCCTCTGTGTTCGCCTTTCGCCTTCTCACTTGTAATTGGCTTTCAATATCTGAGGAAATGTAAGAGAGAGAAGAAAGTGGCAGGGAAAGAGAGAATGTCTCATTTGCATTAACTTCATTACTGCTCTCTTAGAGTTATATTTAAACAAGTCCCGGCCGGCGCACACAAGAGCGTTTCGGAGAGGGGCCGCCTAGCCCTCGGCTCCCCCTTCTAATTGATGTAAATGAAAAAAACAGAGTGAGCTCAGGAGCTTTGACCTTGTTATATGAGGTGACTAACCCCAATTAATCAAAGATTCTTTCTAGATGCTTCAAGCTAATAAATAGCGGGGTGAATCAAGAGAGCTGTGGTTACTGGCTCTGGAATGATTACGCCAGCGGATGAGATTAAAGAGCGCTGAGGAGGAGACCAATCGGCCCGATGGGGAGGTTTAAAGACCCAACGACTGAGAGAAAGACATGAAGTCAAGAGCTAGACTGAAAAAAAAAAATAAAACAATAAAAATAATAATAATAAAATGAGCAAACAGATTTATTTATTTTTATTTTATTTTTATTTTTATGCTTCAACACTTTTATCAAAACCCTTGAAACTACAGACTCCTAATGACCAGTGAACATCTTACATTCCTATATACAGTGTGTACCAATCAAATGTTTTTTTTTTTTTTTTTTATTTATTTGATCAAAGTCAAGTCACTTGACCCAATACAGATTGGTAAGTAAAATTAAAGCAAAATAATTCTGAAATAAATTCAACAAATGCTGCTGTGCTGAAGACAATTGTTTCATTTAATTAGAAAAATATTGTCAAATATTATTACAGTTTGTTAAAAATGTTTTATTATAATTTATTGCTGTTTTCTGTGAATCTCTGTTAAAGTGTAATGTATTTCTGTGATGCTCCGCTGTATTTTCAGCATCATTCCTCCAGTCTTCAGTGTCACATGATCTTCAGAAATCATTGGTATATGATGATTTACTGCTCAAGAAACATTTCTGTCTACAGTTTGAACTCAAAATAAATGTGTTTATTTATCTTCCCCCTGCTTCTCATGATAAAGCCATAGCTGGCTGATTCAGTGAATGGAAACAAATAGGACAAAACGCTGATTCAAAAAGACGTGAAACATTAGCGGCCCAAGTACTGCATGAAATATTAATGAGCCCCCTCTATAGAGTGTCCTCTTGTAATACAGCGCGATTAGCAGCACTTTTATTAGCGAGCAGCTCAACAACAGTGGCGCTGGAGGTGAGTCAGCGTCCATCCTCACAGTCACAGGCCTCTACGGTGTCACATCAAAGTCATCATGACACCGGCTTAGCTTACACCCATCCAATTAACCGGAGAGATCGCACTGACCCCAAAAACACGCTCCTGTGTCCTGACCGAGAGTCACTGGATCTCAGGTAACACAAGCCTCGCCAAGCACTCGCTCTGCTGCATGAGGGAAAAAACTAAAGACAGAGGGAGGGCTGCAAAAGATGCCAGTGGGTGGAGGAAAAGACAAAAACATGTCAAGAGAGATGGAGTGAAAAAAAGAAAAAGGAGGTAAACATACAAGCCAGGTACAATAGCAGAGACGCGGACTGTCTAGCCCGGTAACGAAATGAATTTGTCACCTCAGTGTCAGTAACAATAGGACTAATTGAAATGAGCCTGTCCCTTGCATGCATCTGGCACATTAAGCATTCGCTAAGATATGCTGGTTCTTACTCACGCTGAATTATTTAGCTGCTGCTCCTCTCTTACTAACAGGGACAAACACAAGACAGGGAGCACTCACGCGGGTATCCATGTGCTGAAGATAAACAGATGAGACGGGCCGTCTTCATCATGATCGATCAACAGCACTCTCCAGTCCACCAGTGTCCCTGAATCCAAGAGCTTGGAATCTTAGTCATCAAGATTCCAAACACGATTTCAAAACGCAACATTGTAGCTTAGCAAGACACATTTCCTCTTTGAACCACTCTCATCAATGGCATTTTAAACATTTCTTTAACATATGCTGACAACCTCTGTATAACACAGAGAATAAGAAAAAAAAAAAATCTAAGATCACCACAAGCAGCTTTTCCACAAACGGACATAAATACTAACATACAGAAGGTGCACAATGCCATTCATACGAAACACCATCATGACACTAAAATAATACAGCAAACATTCATTTAACAACATGAGTTGTAACATAAAACCCTAATGTGCATCTGCATGTACATTACTGATAACTAAAACTATTAAAAAACACAAACATTTAAACAAAATACTACCATAAGTGGACTGATACACTCAGGATTCTTGGACTGTTAGTCATCATTGTAAATAATAATAATAATAATAATAATAATAAAATGACTTGTTCTTTTTACTTCCAAGTGTGGTGCAGTATTTTACTGTAAAAACACATTAAATGTAAAGTTAGATTATTACAGTTCTCTCTCTCTCTCTCTCTCTTTCTCTGTGTAATAAGGGGACTTACAGTTAACCAGTTATCAGGTTTCAACTGTAGTATTTATTTATTTATTTATTTACAGTTTATTACAATTAAAATGAAAACACATATATATATTTTTTTTCCAATCTGATTTTACATTCTGAAAGTTCTTATGATCCCTAAATCTGTGATATGATTTGAATATTTGAATATTCATTTTTGCCTTGATAAGCTATCTAAAAATATGTTTTCTTTTTAAAGCAAATATTGGTAAATATTTTGTCTCCATACAGTTTGCAAATATGAAAATAAACATTTGTACATTTCAAAGATGTAAAATGATTGTAAGCATACGCATCAAGGCACTTTACATGTGCACAAGGTATTTTTGAATCTGAGAAAATTGTAATGTTTACAATTTATGTTTACAATGTTTACAGATCTACACCACCTTATTCAATCCAACCAAAAAATTAAATATCAGATAGATTGAAATTTGTGAAAGTTTACTTTGGCTTTTAAATCTGATTGAGTCATTAAACTGATTATTTGTGTGCACGTAAATGTAGCTCTAGTCATGTGACAGTGACACGTATTAATACCAGGACTGATATAATGTATCGACTTCAAATCTATAAATAGGTCATCTCAATCAAAACGCATTCATTTTACATCCAGATCCAGCTTCTCATTCACTGCTGTCATTCTGATATAGATGGTGGCATCACATCTGGCCAGTGCGCATCTTCTCATATAAGAGATGCTCTTTCACCCAACACAATATGGTTGCTGGCATGGGCACCCGAGAGGCGTCTCTGCTTGATGCACCTAGCTGAAGCGATGAGCCGTGCGCTGACAGATGACATTTGGTTGGAGAATGGGCTTGGCATACGCAAGATCCACAACAAAGCAGGCCTGGGGACGGCTCACCACAGGACGCAACAGTTCTCCACACAGCAGCCTTTTGTTGCGTTCACTCGTTTAGCCCATCTAAAAACAGTAGCGCAGGATGACATGAAGTGCTGATTTTTGGATGAGATTTTCTTTGTTTCTTTTTTTTCCCTTCAACCAGAAGCAAACTCTCAGTAGTGCAGCAGAGCGAACACAGACGTCAGAGAAGGTTAATGCACGAAATACATATACCGGATATTGTTTCTGACATCTCATAAAGTTTTCTCAATCCTGTACACTGTTCAGGGAGCACGAGGTCCAGCAGGGCTCTACGCTGGGCCCGCTGAAATTTTAATAGGCCCCTGATTCATGAAATGCAGGGCAGCATGATGTTGTCACCTTGGCATATTTTATCACTGATCAAACATTAGTAGGCAGATGTTGTAAACTTGTAACTGTCTCATCAGCGGCACTCAGAGGCACAAGCGCAGATGCTTCATTCTGCATTACTTTTCTGTGGGTTTTCTTACATTGAAATTTTGCAATACATGCTCCATGCCCTTAATATGTGATCTGGACCAGCATATTAAGCATCAAGACTTAACTTCTAGTAACAAGTTAAAATGTCTGTGGCAATTGTCATTATGTGCACATGGAATGCATATTCCTTCAAGGATTCTGCTGTAGCTTCTGCATTTTACTGCGAACCAAACAAATTAAAATTGCATTTGCTCATTCATTATGTAAATAGCCTATGCTGCTGGCAGAGTTAATTGCACCCGACATCGTTGTCTTCATCAGGCTGCGTCTCAAAAGCACCGCTTGGACCTCTTAATAGCATGTGTTAATTCTTGACTGTTGTTCTGCGGGTTTTGCTTTTGTCATTTATTTTTTGACATCGCCACATGCTGAGACCTGCTAGCCAAGTACCTTGTTGGCAATGATTGATTACCCAATATCTAATTAAACCTGATCCGATCACTTATTATGCAGAGAGGAATAAACAAACTGAAGTCAACTGTCAGGCCGTGTGATTGATGATGCTGCCAATCCAGCTATTGTTCGGCCTAATGTCTTGACGCTTGTAACAACCGGTAGAGCTGCCTCAGACAATGTGCTCTGTCAGTCCACAACTGATTCGCCCGGATCACAAACAGATATTTGCTCATTTATTTATTTCATTCTGGGCAGGGAAATATATTATGCAGGATTTGTTGGGTTGTTGGCCCTATTAAACCCTGGGTCCCCTGACCCGCCTTCAGGGCAAGCCTGTGTTTATGTGCGGACTGTAAAGGGACAAGTGACTGCATGAGGATGGTAAGCAAAACAAAGATCTGTGCTTTCAAGACAGCCACACTTCTCACTAAACCTAACCAGACATCCTGAAATGAACGGTTCATAAAAAAAAAAAAAAATAAAAAAAAAAAAACACATTTTAGATTAAAATATTCTAATCTTAAAGATGTTGCCTTTGAAATAATGCGTTGTGAAAAATGCATTTTTAAAAGTACAAATAGTCTATATATTCAATAAATACTGTATGAGTTCATACTTCTAGTACTAATGATAATAATCATAATTTAGCAGTTATTGCATTTGTAAGGAAGTCCGTTTCCACCATGGAAAAGAAAGAAAGAAATAAAGAAAGAAAGAAAGAATTTAAACTTTTTTCTCAAATTCAGATTTAGCTTTTTAGTTTTTTCTTGCAATTCTTACTTTTTTCACCACTGTGAGATTGAGAATTGTGAGATGTATACTTCTAGGACATTTTCAATATTTACATCTCACAAATTTTACTTTCTATCTTCCATCAACAAAAAAAAAAATAAAAAAAAAATACACAAGGCGAGTTTAAATATTCCATTTGAATTGTGTATTTGTAAATGTAGCTTAATTTGTGATTAAGTCTCAAGTGCAATATCTTGTAGGAAAGGAGTTACATTTGTACAAGGACAAATGTGAAAACCTTTAAGGAAGCAGAATTTACATTTCAATCTGCTCAGAGGAATAACTTAGAAAGAAACGGTTGATGCAATTCTGTTCAACAAACACTGAAGAGAGAAGAGAATTTGACCTGATGAAAAATTCATATGCACATACAGTTCTGGACGCTTCCATTACCAAACATTTGTGAACCCTGACAGAATGGAGGTTATTCAAAGCCACCATGTTCACAAGGTGTTGGAAATTGTTACTTTAATTTATCCTGAGATGACCAACATCTGATCCCAGTGTCAAGTGCCTGTAGGCTTTTTTAAAGTGTGAAGAAAAAAGGAAAAAACACAATTGCATGTGAGGACGAGGTGTGTGTCTGAGGCCAGGTGAAGGAAGACTGAAACGTTTGACATATATCAAACAACACACAACCAACACCGGACAGTATTAATCAAAACTTTTCTCATTTCCCCAAAAATCAATCATTAAATAATTAATTCAACAGCTACACGTAGCAGTTAAAGGGGGTCTTGTGCCTTCCTGCTGTTAAAAATTTGTCCTTGTCTGAAAGCTAGATTGATATATGTATTATTTATCAGATTAATCACGGTTAGAAACGGTGGGATGCAGGCTGGGCTCATCGAGCTTTATTGAGTGCTGTGTGTGTGTGTGTGTGCAGCTGTGGATGCTCATCATAAAGACTGGTCAACTGATTGTAAAGAGCACTCACAACTGAAAATGGCCAACTTTGCCTCCGGCGCTTTTTTTACACAGGCAGCTCTGAGAGAAGAGGAGAAGTTGTCATTGATCTGAAGAGGTCAGTCGGGGTCCTGAGGTCATCTCTGTTTATGGAAAGGTCTTGAGTAAAACCCAAAGGATATGCCAGAGAATGTCAACCTCTCAAGTACAAAGGTGCTATACTCATTTTTGTATTCATTGGCCCTTAAAGATTGTCACATGCACTAATTGACACGCTGCCGCCAAAAGCGATTACATTTACCACAATACTATACTATACCACAATGCCAAAAATCAATATCAGCTGTTACCTTGAATTTTATTAAAATGTAACCTCATCAAAAATCTTTAAATGCCAAACTAATATAAAAACTCGTTTAACATGTAGTAGTAGCATTAAACTCCATTATCACTAATAGTTAGAACGGATTTTAACCATCAATTTTTATTAACAATTTTATTTTTATTTATTTACAGCCTTGAATGCCATTAATTATAATAATATAAATAAATAAATAAATAAATAGAATAAAATAAAATTGTACCATATTGCAAAAGCTTAAATGCACCCAGCATGTAATAAGAATAACATTAAAAATAAAATGTATTTTAACAATATTTTTTAAATAAAACATTAAATTATTTACAAGCTTTAATTACATTTAAAGAAAGAAAGAAAGAAAGAAAGAACTCATTACCAAAGCTACAATTTCTTGCATGAGTTAAATTGTTAAGCCATAATACAAAATAAATAATATTATTATATAACAACAGCAACAATAGTAATAATAATAATGCATTTTAAGGTAACGCCATTTATTTTTATTGACACTTTTATTTGTATTTATTTTACAGCCTTGAATGGCATCAAAAATAAACTTAATTTTGTTCAACAGTTACATTACTTTATTATTGCTGCTCTGAAAATGAAAAAAAAGTTAAACTGATCATTCCATCGACCGCAATCTCTCATTAGACACAAAAAAGCACCAAACTTGTCGCCCAGCTAAAGCTGCAGTCTGTATTTAGCGTAACACCTTCGAGTGAGTCTGTGGCGCCCCAGGAGGGGAAAGACGAAGAGGGCACATTAGCACAAGCAAACTCTAAAATCAATGCCCAGAGTCATCAGGATGGAAGTGTGTATCTCTCAGGTGTAACAGTCGATACAAACGTCTCGCACCGATGACTTTCGCATTCTTTTGGTCATTTGAGGTTAAATGGAAAATTCCTTCATCTTTACACCCACTTTTCATCCAGTCTGGACGATTTCCTCACACCTTATTAGACCAGAATGCCAATTTGTCCATTAGTGCTACCATTTCAATCGCGCCCGGAGCATTTAAAATAAAAAAACTGGTCGGCTAAATGGCCTCTTTAATTTCAAGTTGGCAGCAGCATCAGGATGGCATCGCACCACTGCGAACTGTACCGGCATCATTCGAGCAGCTGTACATTAATTAAAGCATTGAGAACGAAATTGCCACTCGGCCCTCACTGCCTTCAGTCC
The DNA here is from genome assembly GCF_003368295.1 of Carassius auratus. NCBI lineage: Eukaryota > Metazoa > Chordata > Actinopteri > Cypriniformes > Cyprinidae > Carassius > Carassius auratus. The sequence continues at coordinate 168,958 of NW_020526192.1, forward strand.
CGAATCAAGCAAACAGATCTTGCTGACAATTGTGTGCATAATTGTATATCACACTCAATATTAAGATGAGAAAGCGAGAGGTCATCCCATCACATCTGTGCATCGGCAAAGCAATCAAACCAGGTTCATGTAAGTGTGAAAAACCCATTTGTGTTCAGAAACAAAACATTTCCCCCTTGCCTTATAATGGGCTAAAATGCCGCTTATCTCCAGCCATGCACAGCCAGACCTCATCAAGGGCAGAACGCGTGCAGGACGCCAGGAAATCAGAAATCAAATAGCAGAGTCTTCGCCGGCCTGGTCCCCGATCTGCAGGGACTAACCCTGTGACATAAAGTCATATTGTGTTGGAGTTTTAGTCCCTAAATTTGTTCATCAATTATTAAGCGATTGTATAAATGTAGGAAATTACGAGAGGCGGCTTTTGCTCTCAGGCAGAAAGAATGCGATACAGCGGCTACATCCCCACCTAATGTGCGGCTCTCTGTCCGAGGGCCCCGAATTATTTATGCATTAGAAAACAGCGTGGCCAGGCCAGAGGAGGCTAGACACATTATTTTAAACCTTTCATAACACGCATCAATATTTCATAAGAAATAAATAAAGAATGTCGGTCTTGTTTGGAGGACAGCTGTAGCTCCGCGCTTCAGCAGGTCCAGGGACTCCAGGGAGGCCACGCATACCCCGCAGTAAAACCCTCCATTTCTTTTTAATCATCCACTTAGTGCATTGTGGGTAGAGGAGCTGTCAAGGTGAGACAACGGCTTCTTTGAATGCGCCGCTGAAAGGCTTTGTCTGAAGAAAACTGAACCTTTGTTGCCCAGCACCTACAGCTTACATCTTCACTCGTCTTTCCCCTTCCTATTTCTGGTCGAGTCTTTGCCGAAATGGCTTGCTGGATGACTGAAATGGTCCTCTGGGACAGCTTGACCACTTTTAGGTTGTATAGCGTGAAGATTAGGAAGGGTTACGAGACTGAGCTGCGCATGATCACCTTCATAAAAAATTAAACCCTGGTTCTAAGTGTTTATTTATGGGCAATAAAATGAGTGTAACACTCTCTTCATAGCCTGCTGAACATTTCCAACATCACACTAACAGGTCAAAGACAATGAAATACCAGACTATCTTCACCCTGATCTCCAACATCCTCAACTATTAAGAACAGAGCATGTACGTTGCATGTTTTCGGCCCCAGGACCTCAGTGGGACTCATCCCAGAGAGATGGAGGACCACCAAAATGCTCAAATTGCCATGAAGTGCATGTCATTCCTGTAATTGCTGCAGATGGAGTCGTCTAATCTTCCGTTGCTCAGCTCGAGATGTCTGGGGAATAGCTGGTGTGATACTGTGAGCAGGCATGAAGGTGATTACACAACTGTGTCATGCTTAAGAGAGATACTGATGCTGGAACGCACAGACACAAGAGTGAACAAGCTTCAGGTGTGTCTGGATTTCAATAGTTTTGTTCCAAAGCCATATACCTAGACAACACTCCTGATGTTTAAAACAACACATGCAGCAAAGTTACTGTCTTTTTAAATTACCTCATATTGGCCAAACTCTAAGACTTAAATTAATCTTAGAATGCACTTCAAACTGCACTTCAAAGGGAGATGTTGAGCTTAAACCCAAAGGAGAGAGTGAGGGAGAATATAACTCAGAAATGCATTCAACCTACAGGAACTACATCTCAATTCAACTCTCTGAGTTTGGAATAGTTTGGGTAAGGACCAAACTACAGAACCTGTTAGTTATGAGGACTAAATGTTGATTTCAGTTATTGTTTTTATTTTATTTGATTTGATTTTCTCTCTCCGAACATCTGCATCTGAAATAATTATCACACCCGAGAGTCTATACCAGTTTGTTGCATTTCACTGCATGTGGTGGTTTTAGCATTTTTTGCAAAGAAACTGGCGTCAGTGGTGTGTTTCTGTAAAAATTGAATACACTATTAACTAGTTAATAGATGGAGATGCGATCAATTTCACAGCACTATTTACTGGCAGCTACCATAGCAAATTGTAGCAGAAGACTTGAGCAGCAGCAGCTGCAGCAAAGAGCTCAGTGTCTGCTGACATCTCCAGGTCTTCTGCTCAGCTTGAGGAGTGAACTGCTTGTGTCTGCTCACTCTTTCAAGCCCTTTCACTGCCTCTCACACAGAGCTCTCCCAGACGATCCCAGATCTTTCTTCATGCAGTCAGCTGTTTCAGACTCCTCTCTTATAATCTCACAGAATCCTCTCCCAGCGCCAGGCCACAATAACGCTCACTCCACCTGCCTTTTTCTGCCTGTTCCTACAAGTTGTTTTGAATAAAGAAGTCATTATCTTCTGGGTCACAATGGCTCCAGACATCCATGCTCAAGGTGTTCTATGCATGATGTATTGATCAATCTGTAGTGACTAATGGTGCAATAATGAATGGAGTAATGCTGAGCAGATCAATCTGCCTATGCAGACTGTGACTGAAGAGCATTGCTCACTGCAGTTAAAGGAGTCATATCATGTTTTTCTAAAGATCATTATTTTGTATATGTGGTTTAACAGAATATTTTGACATGCTTTAATGTTCAAAAAACAATTATTGTAGGTCCCCTATGCCCCACCTCCCTCAAACGCCTCGATTTCTACAAAGTCCCTGCTTCTGACAAGCAGAGTCTGCTCTGATTGGCCAGCTGACCCAGTGCATTGTGATTGGCAGAACACTGCAAGCACTTGTCAGAAATGTAACGCCCCTTTCCATTATTGCAAGCTTCATCTTTCAAAATAAAGGTAAAGACAGTTAATAATGTGCTTAGTTTTTACCATCAGTTCAAGTCTGAAAGAGAAACAGTGGCGTGACAGACACAGTGATGAAGCTCGTATGTGTTTGCAGTACACAAGCCACGGACGGTTAAGAGATGACTCCACTGTGTTACCCTCTCTCTCTCTCCCTCTCTCTGAGTCTGTCTCTCTCTCTCTTTCTCACACACGCGGGCAACATGCAAAACTCCAAATTAGAACATTCAGTAGCAAATACTTAAACTAAAGCCAAAACATACTTAAAGTAGCTGATTCAGAAGTGCCAGATTGTCGTAGCAAAGACAGAATGTCCTCCTCTACTAGGTTCATGAAACGGTCGTCCATAAAACCTGTTGCTGTTCTGTTGTAAGTATATGCTTCCACTATGTCAATTAATGAGAAATAACCAAATTGCCTATCACAGCTATGCTGATGACATCCAGATTTACCTAGCCTTATCTCCAAATGACTACAGCCCCATTGATTAAATTTAATAGGATGTGCCAGAACTATCTTCAGCTAAACATGGAAAAAACTGCATTTGGAAACAAAGATGAAGTGTTCAAGGTGAATGCATACCTTGACTCTAGGGGTCAAACAACTAAAAATCAAGTCAGGAATCTTGGTGCGATTCTGGAGACAGACCTTAGTTTCAGTACTCATGTCAAAGCAGTAACTAAATCAGCATACTATCATTTAAAAAACATTGCAAGAATTAGATGTTTTGTTTCCAGTCAAGACTTGGAGAAACTTGTTCATGCCTTTATCACCAGCAGGGTGGACTATTGTAATGGGCTCCTCACCGGCCTTCCCAAAAAGAGCATTAGACAGCTGCAGCTCATCCAGAACGCTGCTGCCAGGATTCTGACTAGAACCAGAAAATCTGAGCATATCACACCAGTCCTTGCGTCCTGCTTATGATATCCTTATGCTGCAGCGCCCGGGGAGCAGTTGGGGGTTCGGTGCTTTGCTCAAGGGCACCTAAGTCATGGTATTGAAGGTGGAGAGAGCACTGTACATGCACTGCCCCCACCCACAATTCCTGCCGGCCCGGGACTCAAACTCACAACCCTTCGATTGCGAGTCCGACTCTCTAACCTATAAGGCCTCGACTTCCCCTTTTATTTTATGTAAAATCATTTTCTAACTGTTTTAAATTAATTTTAAATAAGTAATTTTTTTAATAATTTAAAAAGTTTTAAAATTGCTTGTTTTATTCTTGTTATTGTTTTTCTTCATTATTATTTTACTTTCTTTTATGTGAAGCACTTTGAATTACCATTGTGCTATATAAATAAACTTGCTTTGCCTTGCCTAAGTAATCTTAAAGATTTCTAAATGCATCTACTTTCAGAAGGCCAAATAAAGTGCTTCTGCTTTCTCCTAGATACACACACATCTCCCTGACATGACTGCTTCGACACTAACTGTGTTACCCAGATCACGCCACCTTTCTTTGCGTGAACATTTTGGCGGCATTACGCAAATATTTCCACATAATGACGTAAACATGTGGCGTCATGTTTGAATGAGCTGTTTCGGGCGGTGGCAGAGTATTAACTTTAATAAAGAATATCTCTTTGGAATTTAAACTTTAGTCTTTGCATCTCTTAATCTTTAATCTCCTTTATGCACCAAAGGCTTGTAACACTCCAAAGAGAAAGAAAAAAATGAATTTGCATCATATGACCCCTTTAAACCCTGACTTAATAATATTTTAGCATATGCACATCACAAATGGGTTCAGGAAAAAAATAAACCAACATACTGCTGACAATGTTTGATCTTATGAAACACATTTTTTTTTTTACCAATCTGGACAAAATCTACATTCACAAACGCCTTGTTCTGTGTGTAAACCAGTGCTTCTCCCTCAGGTCAGAGTATGAGAGGACAATAAAGAGCTCGAGCCAAATAAAACCCACTTCACCCACTGAAGAGGAGCATCGCTCAGGTCTCCCCCTAACATATGTCTTAACAGAGCAAAATTCTGGCCGCTATCTCAGATTTATGGAGCTATTTTTCATAGCGTTATATTCGCACACACAATGGGAACAAGTGCAAATACTGCAGGGGAAACACAGCGGCCTGAAGAGTATTATTGTGGCCTAATTTATTTTGCTCTATCAGCACAGTGAAACACAGTGCACAAAACCCAAAGGGATATCTATTACTGACAGAACGGCCTGATAAAGGCCTGCATTAGCTCTTATGTCAGACACACATAGGCTTTCTCTGCAGAGAGCTTTAATCTTGCTCCGTTATGAATAATGTTATGTATATTACTCTTTGACATCCCACAATTCCAATTTATGCACCTCAACTCGCAGTGCCAAGTACAATTTATAACTTTCAATATGCAAGGCATCAGCAATACATTAGAGAGATAGGACTGAATCGGCCCCGGGAAGAGCCCTGAGAACCCAGACCAGAATGCTGAGAGGGTTTGGACTGAACCACCTCTGAGTCTCAGACTTCCTCTTTAATCCCGACAACAACAGAAAGGAGACATTATTAAAGGACACTTAAAACAGTGATGAAAAACAGAAGAAGAGGGATTTAAAGTGATCTCGTTTCCAAAATCGATTACTCATGGTGTAGTTCAACTACAGTAAAATTACATTTTAGCATTAGTTACTCCTCAAACTAGTAAAGAAAATAATTGCATTGAAGCAATTAAAATATTATTGTTTTTAAATATAAAATCATCAGATGATATATATTTTTCAGGCATAAAATTACTGGTAATTCAAATTCACTTAAATACATATGTATAATTCAAAACAGTGATATGATAAACAGCAGACTAATATCTCAATACACGAGGGACTGAAAATACACTGCATTATACTCAGGGCCTCAAATGAATCAGTGAATCATTTTTGTGCTGGATGAACCATGAACAGATTCTATAAGAAATAAATCCCAACACCACAAATTATAGACAGTTTAGAAGAGCACATTTTATTATTGAGTTTTCATTTCATTGTGACTATGTGTGCAATACAATATGACATGGAGAAAGGGTGATTTCGATTGCTTGTTTCCGAAAAAGCTAAACAAATGTTGGGGGGAAAAGTATCAAGCTACTACTGAAAAAAAAAAAAAAAATCTTCATATAAAAGTTTCTGCAAAATGCATAAATGTACAGTAGACGATGACAGAAAAGTCAGTTAAATTTGACTAAACTGACCAAATTTTACTTTTACCAACATTTTACATGCAACAATCAAGATTTGTCCGCGTTTTTAAAGAAGTATCTTCTGCTCACCAAGGCTGCATTTATTTTCGTCAATATACAGTCAATATACAATATACAGATGACAGTAGAGGAGGTGGCAGGAGAGGGTGAAAACTTGGGACCAGGAGCCCTCTCAGGGCTGGACATGGGAACAGGAACTTTCTCTGAGCTAAACTCAGGAATGGGAACCCTCTCTACCTCCATGGCTTCTTCCCTCGCGGTGGTCATTATAGCCGGCACTCGCACCTGGTCTGATGAACCGTGAGGCTATGGCTCCGTAGTGATCTAAAACTCTGTCGCAATCCTGGCCAATGGCTCATCAATTGCTACAGTGCTTTGGTTCTCCCTCTTTGCTGGGCTTTGGGCTCGTGCTCCGTGCAGCGGGAGATGGTGGGCTGGGCACTGGGTCTGAACGTGTTCCAGATCAGGGATGAATGCTCCCTTCCAGCATATAATTGCTTCCATCCAGCATAGTCTGGTAGTCTGGGAGGTCGATGGGCAGCAATAGTTTACCCCAATCCAGAACACTAATTTCAGCACAGCATCATCAAAGGCAAGCTGGCTGAACCGCATACTCCAAGAGGGAGAGGACCATGCAGGCTAGGGCGGTGAACCTGATGGTGGGGGAATCCATAGAAACAACAAGAAAAACAGAAAACAAAACAATGAAAAAAAAAAAAAAAAAAACGGATGTCATGGTTCGCTGCAAGAAGGAATGCAAGAGATGCGGATAAGAGTTAAACCGTATTTTAATGAACAAACACAGGGGAAAATCCACAACAGGAATGAAGAATAAAGTGAAAGTGATTTGACATACAGCCAAATATGGTGACCCATACTTGGAATTCGTGCTCTGCATTTAAGCAATCCAAAGTGCGCACACACAGCAGTGCACACACAATCGGAGCAGTGGGCAGCCATTTATGCTGCGGTGCCCAGGTAGCAGTTGGGGTTTCAGTGCCTTGCTCAAGGGCACCTCAGTAGTGGTATTAAAGATTGGATAGAGCACTGTACATATACTCCCCCACCTACAATTCCTGCCAGTTTACGAGTCCCAACCTCGTAAAATCAGTTTTAAAATATATCGAATTCTATCAAAATATTTTAAAATGACAATTTTGATCATTTTAATGCATCCTTGTTGAATAAAAGTATAAACTTTTAAATGTTGGAGCATGCATTTAAAATCCACTTGACACAAAAAAACTGCAAAAGGGCAAGTGCCATTTTGGGCATGCATGCCTCCTCATATAAATATACATAGCATACAGAAAATATTAATTCAGAGACCTAATTCTGCTGTCATAGAAGCTCTAGGAAGCAGAGAGAAGGCAGTGCTTGGCATGATCTCAGCTTCGTCACCTTCAGAACAGGCAGGAGAAACAGAGATCTGTTTGGATGTGACAAGCACTTGTGTGGGAGAGTGAATGTCAGAGAATCAGATGAACGGCCTTGTTTTCCAGGCCCGTGCGGCTCCTTGAATAGATTTGTTAAAACCTCATGGTTGATTTATGCTAAGCGGAGCCCATGCAGACATGGTCTCGCCTCGCCAGAACACTTTCTAAGCCCCGACCCACACTTTGATGCTTCCGTTCGAGATGCCCAATGAAAGGCCACCTCGCTCCCCCTCACCCCGCCTTTTCTTCAGTTTCTGCCATGCAAAGATAATCAGGTTTATGTAAAGTATGTGTGCTCCTTTGACAGTCTACGCTAGCTCATTAATTCAATCACACCCAAAAGCCATTGTTCTGGCGGTGTTTGAAATGCGTACGGGGACAGGGGGTTTCCTTAATCCTGTCAATCACTGTTAACATTTTTCTTGCTGTTGCCATGGCTGGGGCCAGAGTTCATGAAAACAACGAATATGAGCCAACAAAAGGAGAATAAAGACTTATTTCAGCCACTTTTCTCTAAAAGGCCATCGACGATGCACAAATACACAAGGAGTAAATGTAGACAAGTTTGAACAGTACTGCCACAGCGAGGGAGGGGGAGAGCATTTGGAAACCAAACAGGCCCTATAAAAACTTGACCCAGGAGGCTCTGGGAAAAACCTCCTGAATCAGCCTCCGGAAGAACAATGTTCTTTCTTGTGTGGCTTCTTCAGGGCCACAATGGCCGTTACAGTCTAAACAAATGCAGGAGATGGTCCGACAGCACCGTAAGCCAGTCAGCGCACTACAATACTGAGTGCTGATCGAGGTCGAGAAGTGGACAAAGACAGAAAGTGAAAAAGAGGGAGGGATTCAGGAAAGAGCTGTTCCCAGAAACTCTCAATGTTGAGATGTTCATTCTAAAATCATTTCAGCTCTTTAGTGGCCATTACGATATGCTGTACCATATGAACTGGTAAAATCAGCATCTCAAGCGATTAAATAAATCTTATTGATGTACAACTCAATAAAACATTACATTTATGCTTTTATTAAATGTTTTTTACCCAAAGTGACTTTAAACACTTGACATTTTATCAATTCTTGCTCTCCCTAGGAATCAAACCCATGACCTTAGCATTTCTAGAACCATGTGCTACTGTATATTAGCTTGCATCACAGAATGGACTTTGAAGTACTTTTGAAGTAGTTTATTAGAGGGGCAAAAGAGTTTTCTTTATTTTCACGTTATTTTCCAACAGAGATCTGAGCTGCCGGACCCATGATCCGGACGAGAACCGCACCCGTTTACACTGCCGCCAGGCCAGGAGGCCGGGCCGTCCATCCCCTGCAAGCCCCTCACACCCCGGACCGAAGAGGGGAACACAATGCAGCCGCCGGATACCGCCCCTTACCTGGACCCTTCCTCCATGAACACTGCCTGACCCACACGAACCCCGCAGAATGAAGAGGACACCAGATCTCCTGTGTATTTTGGACACTCTTCCCTTTTGACCACTTTTATTCCCTCCTTTGTTTTATTTTCTGTTAATAAAAGCCTCTCCGAGGCCTGACACCACGCCCACTGTGTCTGTCATTGACTCCTCCCGTCACTATATATATATATATATATATATATATATATATATATATATTGCCCCTCTAATAAACATTTTTTTTCATTAGCTAACTCCACACTGGAGAGCGGCCTCATAACAGAAAATCAACTGTAATTCTATCTGAAAGCAACACTTATGCTGATTTTTCATGTTAATATTGTAAAGCTGCTTGATTTAAGGCTATCTATTGCATGAAGCACTTTATAAATAAACGCGACATGACTGGACTTTACCATAGTACCAAAATGCAGAGCTGGTGCAAACATTCACATCACTGTAATCGGATGCTTTCTTAACTGCTTCTTTCTCACTACTATCACTTTTCATTGTGTTCATTTCATTATTAAGAGGAAAGCGTGCAGCATATATTTTCATATCATATTGATCCAAACACTGCTGAGCAGCTTCAGGCTCAGCTGCAATTGCGCTAAAGTATCTGTGTGTCTTTATCTCTTGAATTGCACATAGGAAGGCTGAATTACAGTTTTGTGCTACAGCGCCACGCTGTTCAAAAGGCATTATTGCAGGCACTTACATTAGGTCATATGAGATCAAACTACTCAACAAGAAGGATCTTTGTCTGTTCTTGATAATGTTAATTTATCGTTTCAGTTCTGATGTATTTAACCATTTGATACAATATACTTATTATGCATGCTTGCTGATGCATTGTAATTAAAGTATAAACTTTTAATTAACATTTGCAAATAGACTGTTAACTTTACCCCATAAGCCTAACCCAACCCTTACTCCAAAACCTAAAACTATTACCCATATTACCCTAACCTTACCTTCACACTCCGATACCTTACCTCAAACTTATTAGCAGTAAAATTTTATTTGTAATTTTCCAGAGGAACATACAGTTATACTGTACCATAAATCAATAGTCTTACAGGTATTTAATATTACTATACAGAAGTTAAGGCCACATAATATTAAGTCTGACCAACAATGAAAAGTAATCCCAATGATAGTTCCTCTATGCTGTTATTTTTTTCAACCTGTGGTGTGGATTTCCAATATTCTCATAGAATCAGATCCAATATCAAAACGTTATAGTTAAGTTATTCCTAAGACTGATTCAAACCAAATGTTCATGAGTTTGAGACTGATTTATGAGGTTTTTGCAACCCAACAGAGGCCTGCTTTCTTCTAAGGTTAATTTTGCTCCATTGTAAACTCTGTTTAAAAGCAAAGCGGTACTTGTGTAGTGTTTGTATAGTCAAAGTGCAGAGTGTTTTAATCACATCTCACAGCATGACATATTAGCAGAAACAATGCAAGCAGCTATTTAGCCCAAATGGATTCACACAGAGAGAGGCCTAAACGACCGTCTTTGGCTCCTATGACAAATTAGAGATTAAAATATGGTCTCCTTAGGAACAAACACTTTTAATTTCTCTCAAAGACACGCCCTTTATTCAGAAATGTTAACACAGGATCACAATGGCATATCCTTTGTAGACAAAAAAAAAAAAAAAAAAAAAAAAAAATACCAAGACGTAATCTCTTGGCAAAAATCACAAAAGAAAGAAAAGATTTGATTCTGGTGGGAGGAAACGTGAAAGGAAAACATGCACGATATTTGCCCATCTTGAATAAGGATGTAAAGTAAGGAAAGATTAAGCCATTCAGGATTTGCAGCCTAAACATCGCTGTTTTTTTTCCAAGTAATTCAGCCAGTGTTTGTTTATTAGTGCCTTACAGACGGCATTAGCGCTCCGCTTATCGCTACTCGCACACAGAGCGAGGCCTGGTAATGTGGCGGCAATCAAAGCTTGATATGGGACTTTTCATTTGTTTCCACGCAGAGCTGACCTTGTTTAAGTGTAGACCATTGGAGACAGGACTTATTGGACAACGATACTCCTACAAGCTATGTAAACATGCTCACTGGCTTAGTCCCCTACCCTCTGTGATTCGACAAAGGACTTCGGAGGAGCACGAGGAGATTTGGCTGGGCTAATCTGCTGTTTTCCATATATGCATGGGCTATCACCAGACAGAGCTCCATTTGAGAAATACCTGTGCTTGCTATCTGATTTCTGCTATTATCTCTAGCTTTGTCAAAGAGGTGTATATCTGCATATTACTCTTATGTAGACGCTTACTCTTAAAAAGCCGGCCTCGTATATCTGAATACTTATCATAGCGTCTCCTATCAGCCAAAATGCAAATACAAAACAACACGACAACGTGGAGCCATAAGACACATTAATGCTAGACAACTTCTGCATTATTTTTCAGCAAGAGTTTCCTTATGGGCAGCTTTTAAATGAAACCACACTCAGAACCTGGAATTAAAAGAAATTAGCAGGCTGGTCATGGGTGAAGGGACGTTTAGTGGAGTGATTGTCTTCAAATTGACCACTGAGAGGCAGCCTCCGGTGTGAAATAATATTGAAACTGCACAGATGAAATGTCCCATTAAAGATTAAGTGAGTTGTATTGCACACAGCTATATAATCTCATTAGAAGGAATCCCTGAACTCGAGCTTTCAGCCGAGGCTCCTGGACGACGGTTAATTAAATTAGCCCTGCATTTGTCTACTACATCCTCTTATCTGGGTGTGAGGCTTGCATGGGACAGTGTCCAGGTTGTTCATGGTTGCTGAGGTTTGATTTAGTTTCTTTATCAGCTCAGGTGTGGCTCTGGAGGAGGCTATTCAGGGCAGCGGAGCGTGCAGGTGACACAGATAAAGACTGAGGCCTGCCACACAAAGTCATATCTAGTCTTAGCCTCCGATGGCTCTCCCACCACCGGCCTGGGAAAGCTTACTGACCATCTCTTGTGTATTCTTAATTTAAACAGCAAGAGCTGCAATCAGATAGACTGCTGCTGCCTTCTGGAATCAGGGCGCACAGGTTTCTATCAGAGGTTTCTTTAGCAGTTTGCAGGCAAGAAGTGCACCTATAAAAACAGCACTTATTACAGACCTATTATATCTTAAAGGAATATTCAATGTCTCTGGACACTTAGTGCTTTTTAATTACATTTAAATGAAAATGTGTTATACTTTAGTTTAAGTTCTCCTTTTGACAGTGCAATTTTATATTAAAGTGCAGAGTATTATTAATGAACTACCTGTACTTACTATATTAACATTTAGCAGAAGCTTTTATTCAAACTAACTTACAGTGCATTCAGACTATATATATATATATATATATATATATATATATATATATATATATATATATATATATATATATATATATTTATATATATTTAAATTGACCCTTTGCACTGCTAACCCAATGCTCTACCAATGAGCCACAGAAACACTATATGTGACCCTGGACCCCAAAACCAGTCATAAGGGTACATTTTGTGAAATTGAGATTTATGCATAATCCGAAAGCTGAATAAATAAGCTCTCCTTTGATGTATGGTTTGTTAGGACCATATTTGGCTGAGATACTGTTTGAAAATCTGCAATCTGAAAGTACAAAAAAAAAGAAGAAAAAGTATATATATTGTGACACGTGGCCCGAGCTCTCATCAGCGTAACCCTGGAAACAGAGCAGACACACCTGCACCTGCTCATTATGGGTTGAGCGGTCACACCTGCAGCCCATCAGAAAAGGGCTTTATAAGCAGCGTCGTCAAACACAGAGGTGAGAGATGTCTCCAGAAGACTAACAATTCTCTCTGTTTTCCCTCTAGACAGCAGCGTGTGACCGCCAGCCCGCTAAAGACACAGACCTCACGGACCCACACAGCACTGCGCACCAAAGGAGAAGAGAAGGCTGAGCACTGAGCACCGGAAACCCCTCACGTTGGCTACTTTTCCCTACACCACCTCAATAAAATCCACCCTTCGGGGAACTTACCTTGACCCTCGTGTCATGTGCTTCTTCACCCCATCACACTGGTTGAGAATGCGGGCATTACATTGAAGAAGTCACCGACAAGGGTCCCACTACATCACTGTTACCATTCACTTGGTTTATTGACGGACTTTTTTTCCGGGTTTGTTTCTCATGTCCCCTTCCTGTTTCCCCAGGTGGCGCTCCTCCCCAATGATGGAGGATCTGTTAAAGCACCTCACCGAGGTGAGCATTCCCCAGCAACAGATTATGGAGCACATGGCCTCCCGACAAGGGGAAACGGAACGAGGACAAGGGGAAACGGAACGAGAGCTTGCCGCCCTCCGCATGGTGGCCGCTGCGCGAACTCCCCTACCTGACCCCCGAGCCCAGGCTACCCAACTCATCCCCAAAGATGACGGCCCATGATGACGTCGAGACATTTCTTCAGATGTTCGAGGCGATCGCCTTCCAGGAGGCCTGGCCCTGGGACAAGTGGGCCCGGATGGTGGTGCCGTTGCTGACAGGAAATGCGCAACGGGCCTACTTCATGCTTACCCCCTGAGCGAAGCGGCTCTTACGAAGAATTGACAAAGGAAATCTTGGGGCGGGTTGGGCTGTCACCCATCGGTGCCACCCAACTTTTCCATGACTGGTCCTATAACACACGGTGGCCCGCCCGTGCGCAAGTGACCGACCTCTCATGCCTCGCCCAACATTGGCTACTGGCCGGGGGTTCCACCGCACACCAGGGAGCGGAGCACGTTGTAGTGGACTGCCATCTACGGGCCCTTCCCTGCCCTCTCCGGCAGGTGGCCGGGATGCGGAACCCCACCAACATCGACGAGCTGGTGGAGATCATCGAGCTGGCGGAAGCCACCCAACACAAGGAGGCTGGGGAGTGAGCGCCGCCCTTTCCCCAAAGGGTGGTCCAGGAGTGACGCGTGCCGGAGGGCACCCGCACCCAGCAACCAGTCGGCAGGCCGGCGGTTCCTTGGCCACAGGATGAGCCCATGCCCACCGAAGCTCCTCACTCCCCTGGATGTGCTTGGCTGGCAGGTTGTGCCATCCACGCTGAAACCCCAAAGGGGGCCCCACGGGCGGAAGTGAAGATAAATGGCCGGCCGGTCCTTGCCCTCCTTGATTCAGGCAGCGCCGTCCCCCTTGTCTGGCCAACTTTCCTTCCTCCATGGCTGGAACCCAAAGCCAGACTGCCCATCTCCTGTGTCCATGGAGGTACTCGAAAAGTACCGGCATTGCGCGTCATCATGGAACTGGCCCATGCCCATCCTATGGCCGGCCACCTGGGGGCCCAAAACACCATCCAACGCATACGTGACCGTTTTCATTGGCCTGTCCCACCTGCCAGCGGCCGTCGCCACGGACCCCTCCCCCCAGCCCTCTAATTCCGCTGCCCATCATTGAGGTGCCCTTCGAGCTGATCGGAATGGAACTAGTGGGGCCACTGCCAAAGTCTGCCCGAAGACACGAACACATCCTGGTCATCCTGGACTACGTCACCCACTACCCTGAGGCCATCCCACTCCGCAAAACCACCGCAAAAGCCATCGCCCAGGAGCTTTTCCTATTGAGAAGTCGGGTCGGCCTACCATCCCAGATACTGACTGACCAGGGCACCCCCTTCATGTCCCGGGTGATGGCTGACCTCTGCAAACTCCTCCAAATAAAACAGCTCCGCTCCACCGTATACCACCCGCAAACGGACGGCCTGGTCGAACACTTCAACCAGACCCTGAAGCAGATGCTGCGGCAGGTGGCTGCTGAGGACAAACGCGACTGGGACAAGATGCTGCCCTATGTCCTCTTCAGCATCCATGAGGTACCCCAGGCGTCCACCAGGTTCACTCCTTTCGAGCTCCTTTTCGGCCGACAGCCCCGAGGCCTGCTTGATGCACCCGAGAAGCCTGGGAACAGCAGCCGGCTGTCCACCGCTCCACCATCGAGCACGTCCGGAAGATGTGGGAGAGGATTGACAGGGTCATGCCCATCGTCCGGGAGCACCTTGCCAAAGCCCAGCAGGCCCAGCAACGACATTACAACAGGGCGGCCCAGTCATGGGAGTTTCAGCCTGGAGACCACGTCATGGTCCTAGTCCCCACTGTCGCATGTAAATTCTTGGCCAGCTGGCAAGGACTCTATACCGTTACGGAAAGTATTGGCCCTGTCACCTACTGGGTCCGGCAGCCCGGATGACGCAGACAGGACCAACGGTACCACGTGAACCTTCTGAAGCGCTGGGTCGGGACCAGCCCCCAGCTTGCAGCCCTCGCTCAGCAACCTCCCGTGGCTGTGGATATGGACCACCACCTCTCGGTCTCCCAAAGGTCGTAGCTGCAACACCTGGTCAGTCAGTTCACCGACGTGTTCTCTCCCCAGCCAGGGCGGACCCACGTACTCAAGCACGATATCTGCACAGCACCCGGAGCGATCATCCGGCAGGGGCCCTATCATGTTTCGGAGGCTCGGCGCCAAGGTACAGGAGATGTTGAGGTTAGGAACCACTGAACCATCACGCAGCACTTGGTCCAGCCCCATCATCATGGCCCCAAAAGCCCGACGGCACCTTCCGTTTTTGCAATGACTTCCGCCGCCTGAATGAAGTCTCAGAGTTTGACGGCTACCGAATGCCGCGGGTGGATGAACTCTTGGATCGCCTAGGAAGGGCCCAGTATATCTCCACCTTTGACCTCACCAAGGGCTACTGGCAGGTCCCCCTAACGGAGCAGGCCAAGCTGAAGATGGCGTTTTCGACCCCTACTGGCCACTGGCAATACTGGGTCCTATCCTTCGACCTGCATGGGGCTCCCGCAACCTTCCAGCGGCTTATGGACATCCTACACCACCGCCTACCAAGATGATGTGGTCGTACACTCTGAGACTTGGGAGGACCATCTGGAGCGGCTACGGAAGGTGCTGTCGGAACTCCGCCGGGCTGGGCTGAACGCCAACCCCCGTAAGTGTCACCTGGCCCTCACCGAGGCCAAGTATCTCGGCTAACCAAGTGGGCCGAGGCCTCATTCGACCCCAGGAGAAGAAGGTGGCGGCGATCCTCTCCGCGCCATGGCCCACCACCAAAACGCAGGTAAGGGCCTTCTTGGGGTTGGCGGGTTACTTACTACTGTTTTATTACTAACTTCTGCTCCTTAGCCTCTCTCCTGACAGACCTGACCAATAAGGGGCAGCCGGAGAAGGTCTCATGGAACCCAGAAACAGAGAGCGTGTTCCAGTGCGTGAAGGCCGCCCTCACCTCCGAGCCCATCCTCAGGGCCCCCGACTTTAACTGCGCCTTCCTGTTGCAAACGGATGCATCCGATGCCGGGTTGGGAGCCGTCCTTTCCCAGGTCCTTTTCCACCAGTACACCCTGATTACAGACCACGCCCCTCTACAGTGGATTGCCCAAGCGAAAGACACCAATGCCAGGGTGACTCGGTGGTTCCTCGCGCTCCAGGACTTCCACTTCACCATACAACACAGAGCGGGGATGGCCAACGCGAACGCCGACAGTCTCTCAAGGATATGGTCAGCTTTCGCGGGTCTGACAGGTTCCACTCCCCACCCTCATCCAGTTTCCCCACTTCTCCACAGGGACAGGACAATGCTTATGGGGGGGGAGTGTGACGCGTGGCCCGAGCACTCTTCAGCGTTACCCTGGAAACAGACCAGACACACCTGTACCTGCTCATTACGGGTTGAGCGGTCACACCTGCAGCCCATCAGAAACGGGCTTTATAAGCAGCGTTGCAAACACAGAGGTGAGAGATGTCTCCAGAAGACTCAGCTAACAATTCTCTGTGTTTTCCCTCTAGAGAGCAGCATGTGACCGCCAGCCCGCTAAAGACACGGACCTCACGGACCCACACAGCACTGCGCACCAAAGGAGGAAGAGAAGGCTGAGCACTGAGCACCGGAAACCCCTCACGTTGGCTACTTTTTCCTACACCACCTCAATAAAATTCACCCTTTGGGGAACTTACCCTGACCCTCATGTTGTGTGCTTCTTCACCCAGTCAGAATATATATATACAGTACAGACCAAAAATTTGGACACACCTTCTCATTCAAAAAGTTTTCTTTATTTTCATGACTATGAAAATTGTAGCTTCACACTGAAGGCATCAAAAGTATGAATTAACACATGTGGAATTATATATGGAATAATATACATAACAAAAAAGTGTGAAACAACTGAAAATATGTCATATTCTAGGTTCTTCAAAAAAAGCCACCTTTTGCTTTGATTACTGCTTTGCACACTCTTGGCATTCTCTTGATGAGCTTCAAGAAGCAGTCACCTGAAATGGTCTTCCAACAGTCTTGAAGGAGTTCCCCGAGAGATGCTTAGCACTTGTTGGCCCTTTTGCCTTCTGTCTGCGGTCCAGCTCACCCCTAAACCATCTCGATTGGGTTCAGGTCCGGTGACTGTGGAGGCCAGGTCATCTGGCGCAGCACCCCATCACTCTCCTTCTTGCTCAAATAGCCCTTGATGCCTTCAGTGTGACTCTACAATTTTCATAGTCATGAAAATAAAGAAAACTCTTTGAATGAGAAGGTGTGTCCAATCTTTTGGTCTGTACTGTATATATATATATATATATATATATATATATATATATAATCGTCTATGTAATTTTATCATTACTTCAGATTGTTCTACTTTTATCTTTTTTTTTGGAAAGACTAAGATGTGTGTATATGGATGTATCTGAGGATTGCCTGAGGAATCCAACCCTCGGCTGGTTGAGCACTGGTTGAATTGCAGGGCTCCTCGGGCCCCGGATCCTCTGAGCCTCCGGTGCGTCTGGGAACCCAAGCAGGTGCTGATCCTCCAAACACCGAGCGCCTGTTTAAGCAATGCCGCTTCTGCCCTCCAACACTCACCCATTAACCCAAGGGCCGACACGGGCATAATTAGAGTGAGGCCTTCAGAAACACGAATGGGAAATGTCCTTTAAAGCATATGATTGATGACCGTCTCTCTGCGATATTAGATTTCAGTCATCGTCTCTCTATATCCAAAGTAAAACCAACAGCATGCTTTTTCTCCAAGGCACTTACAGCAGTTTCACCACTGCAGCGATGACAGATTTGATTACATAATCATATCAGAAGCATATAGAACCATCAGCAGAGCTTTGTTAGGCATGAGTACTCTTTCATTTAATCCAAAACGCGTAGATTGCAAAAGGAAAAAATCCGCCGTGAGACACAGAAAGCGAGAGATTATTATGTTAGCTCAGACGACGTGTGCTTTCTGTCACGACAGGAGAAAATCATTTTACTCGCTTAATAAAATCTACACAAGTCCCTACAGTGTCTCTCCACACAAATCCAGCCAAACGTGTCCGATTCCCAACAGCCAGGTTATTATCACCTCAGCTCCGCACATGAATATCAAATTTTCAATTGCTTCCTCTGATTCGGTTCCATGCAAACAAAAGCCTGCTTTCCCTTATTTTCATGTAAATGTCTCTATATAGGGAGAGACAAGTGTAATCAATCATCTTCATGACAAGGTAGGAGGGCTGGGATTATTGGTGCTTAGTAGTGGAGGGATCATAAAACAGGGAAATTGAAAGTGATATTTAATTGACACTGCCATTTCCAGTGTAGCGGGCAGAACAGCACGCAGCCGCCCACGAGAGAGAGAGAGAGAGAGGGAGAGAGATTGAGAGAGAGAGAGAAGAGTCCAAACAAATTTCCTCATGAATCTGCGCTCTCTGCGAAAGTCTAAAGTGAGTTGTCAATCTCGGCCCTATACAAAGAAAACAAGAAAGTTAAGCTGCTGTCGAACAAACTTTAAATGCCAGCCGCTCACTGATAGTACAGACACATACAGATGACCCTGACAAAAGCACACAGCCCAATAATAATAGTAATAATAATAATAATAATAATAATAATAATGACAAAAAAATCATCCAGCATTGTTGCCTTTTCTTTCTCTAAATTATCATTATTCTCAGAGGTAATTATCAATACAATATATTTACTGTATGATAATACAAATAAATAAATAAATGAATTCTGAAAAATATAAATACTTTAAAATTAAATATATTATGTCAAAACATGTACATTTAAATACATTCAAATAAACAAAGACATAATATATAAAAAATAAACAAATGAATAATAAATCATCTTAATCTATCTATCTATCTATCTATCTATTAAATTCAAAATTCTAATTCAATTCAAAACATAATTTTTCTTGATAGATATAAAGAAAGAAAGAAAGAAAAAGAACAATGATATGTGCAAATCATTTAAAACAAAAATAAATCATAATAATCATCGAACACACACACACACAATATGAAGAATGTCTCTATAACAATAATAATAATAATAATAATAATAATAATAATAATAATAATAGTAATGATAATAATGATAAAATGATGTTTTTGTTGTTTTTATTATAATTGTTATATTATATTAGTAATTACTAATATTTAATCAAGACATATACATTGATTTTCTTTGCGTGTGAAAACTGTATTCAGTTTGATGATGATGCGTTTATTTATTTATGTTTCTCTTCTTCTTCTGGTTTAGTGTGCCGTGCGTCTCCATTAGAGCAGACAGAGTGTGTGTTTGATGATGAGCTGTAATGAGAGCAAGGCATTGTTGGTCACGCACCTGTCCCTCCATCACATGACCAAACCTGAGCCCCTGACAGGACGACCCCTGAGCGCTCCGTGATTTATAGTGCGTATGAATGAGGCTACAGAAACAGGGCTATTGTTCCCAGCGCGGCTCGGATGTCTGAGCCATTTGGTCCCAGCCGTGCCTCAGCCACTTAAAAAAGCATTAATCACCACCCAGTTTATAAATCAAGCCCGGCCAAGAGGTGACGAGCGATTATGAGGTCAGAGCGCTCCAGAAGTACTTAACCAATTCTCAGTGCTCCGAGTCGATCCGGTCAGCACATTCATCATTATTCTCCGTCTCCGGCGTAATGGAGCCGACAGCACCGCTGACTGCATGCCAACACGGTGAGGAGCAGGAGGATGGTCAAAGCAGGACAGGAGACTGACAGAGGCCCTGTCTAATTCCCTGACCGCATCTAAACCTTCAGAGCCTCACAAATGACTCCAGACAAAACCTAAAGAAGGGCTGATGGAGTGAGAGGAGCATCTCCAGTCCCTGTGCTGTGCATCAGGAGAGAAAACCCTATCGAAGAGTTACAGTACCTCACACTGTATCAGATGGCTTTACTTCACATCTCAGCCATCAGCGTGATGTCCAGTCGCTGGTCATTGTCAGGCAGCTTCAGATGGATAGCGACTGACTGCACTGTTGGTCCTGTCAAAGAGAGAAAAGAGATTTCATGGGCTTTTGGAGAACAACATGTAATCAACGTTGACCCTGTACGTTTTCTAAATGAATGTCGCTGATCTTACAGCACATGATGCAGCAACTTTTTGTTTCTTTTTCTTTTTCTGCTCAAGGTCCTGTGGGCATGGAGTAATAATTAGAAAGTGCTCATTTAACCAAAAAAAAAATAAAATAAAAATATATATATATATATATATTTCCTCACCCTCATGTCGTTCTAAATAATGTATTTTTTGTCAGTGTCAAAGGTCATCAAAATGATTTGATTAGCAACGTTCTTTAAAATAGCTGTCATGCAGCATGAAGGACAATAGAGAAACTGAATGATGACAGAATGGCCATTTTGGGAGAACTATACCATTAAAACAATAATTAATATAGAGATATTTAGTTTCAGTCCAAAATGTGTTCCATGTAATTGTGAGAAGAGACGCTAAAAATTCATCTTAGTCAAGAGAGACTTATGACACTTTCTTTTTCTTTCTTTTTCCTTTTTTTTTCTTGTTCAGAAGTTTCAAAGTAGTTGTTTTTATTAGTATTACTTAAAAAATTATGTTTTGTATTTTTTGACATGACATGACATTTATAATGTTACAGAAGATTTCTATTTCAAATAAATGCTGTTCTTTTGAACTTTCTAACTCCACATCTGTGGATCCTGAAAAATAAAATGTATCACAGTTTCCACACAAATATTGAGCAGCACAACTGTGTTCAACATTGATAATAATCAGAAATGTTTCTTGAGCAGTAAATCATCATATTATTCTGATTTCTGAAGATCATGTGACACTGAAGACTGGAGGAATGATACTGAAAATACAGCTGGACATAACAGAAATAAATTACACTTTAACAGAGATTTACACAGAAACAGCTGTTTTAAATTTTACAATTTTGACTGTATTTTTGATTAAATAAATGCAACTGTATGCTGTCCTCACTGCAGTGTAGCAACTGTAGCGATGCAGCCAGCTAACTCTGATGCAAAATGATGACCAGTGTGTAGTGTGCACAAAACTTCATGGGTCAGGCGAGTGCCATTTTTAAGAAGCATTGACTCCAGGATCCTTCGAGCCACTCCAATGAGGCGCTCCCATGATCCACCCATGTGCGAAGCATGTGGTGGGTTAAACACCCAGGAGCATCCTTGTTGGTGTAGGTACCTCTGCAAAGCGGTGTCTGGTTGGTCTGCGCTCATCCCAAGTTCTCTGCAGGCCCCAATGAAATTCGTGCCACAATATGACCATAGTTGTTTGGCTGGTCCTCTTATGGCGAAGAAACACCTTAAGGCATGGATACAGCTTGAAGTGTCCATTGAGGCAATCACTTCTATGTGAACCACCCTGGAGCTCATACAACAGAATAATATGGCCCACCTCTTGCTCTCAGGCTGAACTCCTCTTGTACTTCTGGTAGTGATGTGTCATGGTCCGAAGACATCTAGCCCCACATACGTGAAGGGAGGGCAGGCCTTGAGACGCTCTGGTGGCGAATCCGTCATTAGTTGCTCCTGCATCCGTCCTCTGAGTCTACGACAGGTCACGCATTTGTGTAGAGCTGAGTTAATGAGCCTTTTACCTCCCAAAATCCAGAGTCCGGCAGCTCTCACAGCACCTTCTGTTAAATGACTGCCCTGATGTTTTACTTGGGTATGATGATGTCTGATGAGCAGCAAGGAAACATGGTTGTCTTTTGGCAGAATTACAGGGTTCTTTTGATCAATCTCCACATCTGTGTTTTTCAGGCAGTCTCCGATACAGATGAGGTCATTCTCCAAGATAGGGTTTAGACAACGTAGACAGCTGTTTATAGGAATTGGCTTGTCTCTTTCTAGAGTTTCTAATTCCTTTCCAAATGCTTTTCTCTGAACGGCTCTCATGATGACTTCTCTGGCTTGGGAAAGCTCATCCGGAGAGCAAGGCAGCTCACATTTATGCCATCCTCTACACTTGTCCATGATGTTAGGGGACTTGTAAGATCTTGCAACATGAATTACTGGAATGTGTTAAAGGTAGAGCACCTCTCAAAACACTCTATGCTGAGACCTTTCTCGTGTAGTTGGGTGGCATAACTCTTCACATCTGGACGAATCTCCACATTGCAATTCTGGTGAGACTAAACTGAATGACTGGATAGGCTCTGGTTGTATGGAAAGCTTACGCAAAAAGGTAGGTCCGCTGAACCACATTGTTTGTGTGAGACGTGATGCTAGAACAGACCTTGACACAATATCTGCCAGATTGTCCTCTGTGCATTTGTAGTGCCACTGTTCAGGATTTGTGGTCTGGCGAATACACTATACTCGATTGTGGACATATACATGAAACTGTCTGGATTGTTTATGAATGTATCCAAGAACCACTCTGCTATCAGTGTATAACTTAATGGAATCTAACTTCAAGTCCAGTTCATCCTGAATCAGTTCCGCCACTTCCACAGCCAAAACCGCAGCACATAGTTCAAGTCTAGGTATGGTTGGCTCTGATTGAGGAGCAAGTTTAGACTTCCCCATGACAAATCCAATGTCAACAATGTCTGCTTGGATGGTCTTAAAATAGGCTACAGCCCATATGGCCATAGTAAAAGCATCACAGAACACACAGAGTTCCATCCGTTCAGCCTTGGTTAGAGAGAGGCCTGTTTACATCCTTGATATATAGTGATTCAACTCTTGAAGTGAGTTTCGCCAAGCCTCCCACTTGCATAATTTCTCTTAAGGTAATGGAGCGTCCCACTCAGAAGCCTCAGAATTCAGCTCTCTGATAAGGGCTCTGCCTTGGATTACTACAGGAGCCAAAAAACCCAAGGGATCAAAAACACTGTTCACCATGGAGAGAACTCCACGACGGGTAAACGGTTTTACATTGATTGACACAGAGAAGGTGAATGTGTCCGTAGCTACCTCCCACAGGATACCTAAGCTGCATTGGATGGGTGATTCCTTCCCACAGAGGTCTACCTCTTTTCCAGCTGCCACACAGTCCTCACTTGGGAAGGCTGCCAAGACAGCAGGATTATTTGATGCAAGTTGGACTCAGTAAGTGAAGCCTGAGTCCTACGCAGCAAGTCAATGGCTTCAGCATCAGAAGGGACAGAACAAAGACCGTCATTGACATAAAAGTGACGCTCGACAAAATTGATGGTGTCTTGTCCATATCTTTGTGCACCCTTTCTGACAGCCCTTCTAAGCCCATAAATTGCCACTGCCGGAGACGGGCTGTTCCCAAACACATGGACCTTCATCCTGTAGTCTATGACTTCACTTGCCACATCATTGTTCTTGAACCATAAAAATCTCAAATAGTTCCTGTGTTTTTCTTCTAAAAGGAAACAGTAAAACATCTGCTGTATGTCTGCCATAACAGCCACCTTTTCCTTTCGGAACCGCATGAGTACTCCCAGAAGGGAGTTGATAAGATCAGGGCCAGTATATAGTAGATTATTTAAGGAGATTCCGGAGTGTTGGGCACTCGAATCAAACACCACCCTAATTTGACCTGGTTTTTGTAGGTGAAACACTGCAAAGCTTGGTAAGTACCAACACTCTTCGTCATCCCTTAGTCCTGGTGCCACCTCAGCAGGATCATTTTCCAGCAGTTTACCCATGAATGCCACATACTGCTGTTCCATCTCCGGCTTTCTTCTCAAGTTGCGTTGAAGTGATTCAAATCGTTTGAGTGCTTGGCTGCGGTTGTTGGACAACCATTCTCTAGGCTGCCTGAATGGTAGTGAAGCGTGTGTTTATCATTTCTGTAGACTTCTTTGTCCATTATGTTCAAGAAAGTCTTATCCTCAATTGATGGTGCCAGCTTGTTGTCCTGTTCGGTGCGGTCAAATACATTTTTACCCAGCCTGTCTTATTTAGCCCTTCTGAGCCCTAAAACAATTTTCCTGTTCATCGCTGACATGCATAAAACTTGTGCATGGCTGAAGGAGCGAGGGCCGTTGACAATCAAGCACCATCGTCCCGTAAGTACTGATATTTGGCTTTTGCGCATTTCCTAGACAGACCTCTCCAACCAAACACCCAACCTAGGTCAAGATGTTGTGCATATGGGGCATTGGGAGGGCCATTTACTTCTTCCCTTACTTTGTGCACTCTAATTACGTCTCTACCAAGCAGCAGGAGGATCTCTGCAGTGGGGTCCAACTCAGGAATGTGTTCTGCTACTTTGACGAGGTGAGGTTGATGAAGAGCGGCATGGGAATTTCCGCCCAGTTGTCAGGTAAGTCATTACATTCAATAAGCGGGGGAAGAGGGATTGTCACTTTCCCAAGTGCTTTGACCATAAAATCTTCAGCCCTTCTGCCAAATGTTTCCTCTGTGCTGGAGCACGTTCTCAGTAAGTAGGGATATGGCTTACTCTGAATGTTGAAAAGGTCAAGGAAAGCCTTGATGGCTTTATCTGAACAGCCCTTGTGATACACCTTTGCTAGGCATATCTTGGAACATGAACTCCCAACTTGTCCTGCACCACATACTTCAGTACAGCTTGAGCTGATGACTTCCCTACTGTCGTTACCCTCTTCTCCCTCCCCGCCATTCTGCGACAAGTTTACAGGAGCCATGGTCTGTGGTGGAGGGCCCGGATGCTTAGCTGAGACATGTTTGGTGCTGTCACACTCAGAACATATCACTACTGCAGTGCAGTCCTTCGCCACATGACTATTTGAAACACAGCACTTAAAGCAGAATCCTCTCTCTTTCAGAAAGGCTTTCCTGTCTTGACTTCTTCAGTGGATGTGGCTTTGCATGTATTGGGCAGCTCTTATTTGGATCCTGTAAGTGCTTGACTCTGCTGGGGAGACACTGGTCTTATGAACTGCAATGGGGTTCTGGGTGCTTTTAAGATAGGGACTTTAAACCTTTACAAAAGAATCCACTAGCATTAAAAAATACAAAACTGGGATCATTCCTTTTCTTTGCCTCATAGCAGATGAATCTGGTAAATAATTCAAATGGTGGAAACCGTCCTCCGTTTTCTGCTTTATACCTTGAACCTGCAGAGATCAATTTTTCTTGAAGCTTATAAGACAGTTTGGCTACTATAGATTCAATGCCTTGTGCAGTATCCAGGTAGGACAAACCTGGAAAGTAGCCGTCTTCCTTAGCACACTGCAATTCCATCAGCAGATCTGATAGCTCCCTTAGCTTCAGATTTTCTTTCACCGAAA
Source organism: Carassius auratus (assembly GCF_003368295.1). Lineage (NCBI taxonomy): Eukaryota > Metazoa > Chordata > Actinopteri > Cypriniformes > Cyprinidae > Carassius > Carassius auratus. The sequence goes on from NW_020526192.1 coordinate 194,331, forward strand.
CCTTAGGGAACTTATGGAGTCAAGTGAAGAGGGCTTTTTCAACTACCTCTGTTGCTGCGTAGCATTCCTGAAGACATTCCCAGGCTTTTCTGAGTGCTATGTCTGGACTTTCTACATGCACTACATTTCACTTGGTTGCTGGATTATTTGCCAAGCCATTCAGTCATTAAGTCTAGCTCCACAGTAGCAGTGAGAGCCTGCCCTTGTGTAGCATTTCTGGTTTATCGTCAAACTCATACAAGCTTGCACTCACCAGGTCATGTCGAGCTAAATATTGTGCAAGATGTCCAGTTGCAGACACACCCTGGTCGGGTTTTAGCTGGGGATAATAGCACGGAGCAGAAATATTCAAGTCAGTATGAAACTTCTTTGAATCAACTTGAGCATCCCCTCTGTCAGTTATATTCTCACCATATGACAGTTTGACTGCCGGTGGCACATAAGCATCGTTTAGACCATCCTCTGATAAATTGACATTTCCCATGTTAGTAGCCTTCCCTGGCTCATGTGAAGGAACATTTACCTGCCAGTATGAAGATAAGGGATTGTTTGGACTGAACATGAGAGTGCCATCCGTAGCAGACTGAAAAGCCTGTTAGCAAGCCTTTGTAGTTGCTCGCTTCGTGGAGCTAGTCGGCCAAAATGAGTTTGGATGTATTCGCTTGTCCACTCCATTTTATCTTCTCCTGAAGTGCTTGTTGCATCCAACAGAATACACTTCGCAATTGTGTCAGCCGATTCCCAAACTGCTGCTTCAACTTCAGCAGCTGCTGCTTCACGACACATGGCGAGTGTTTCAAGCTCAGTCTCTCTTTTTACTTTCTCCAACTGTGATTCAGCTTCTTTAGCTGCCTTTTCTATTTTAGCTTTAGCCTCTCTTTCTGCATATTCAGCATGTACTATAGCAGCTGCTGCTTTAGCCCGTGCACAGATTAATGTACTGCTTGATGACGCAGATGAGTGAGAACTTCTACTTGCTACAGAAGACTTAGCACATTTTCCTTCCATCTTGCCACGATGTTCAACACTAACTTTTCTCTCTTTTCACTATGCTGTCCTCAATGCAGTGTAGCAACTGTAGCTATGCAGCAGGCTAACTCTGATGCAAAATGACGACAAGTCGTAGTGAGCGATATCTTGCTGTTTACTGTGGCTTTCAACATCATCTTACATGACATGAGTGAAAACTGTAACAAAGGAAAAAAACTGTTTAGTCTTTTCTTTTTAAACAATACTGAACTACTAAACATTAACTTATTAACATAATAAATGTTGTACTTACGAAATTGCTTCTAGTGCTAACAACAGATGGATTACATGTGCACACATACTGTCAGCTTCCTTTCTTCCATACAGTAAATAACCTCTAACCCCGAACTCCAGGTCTACATTGTATCAAAATAAAAGTCCTTAACATTTTTCCTTAATGGCAAACACAAACTGTGTTGAGGATTCTTTCAGAAATATTTTGGCCCAGACTTATGAACAGTAGTGTATTTTTAGAAGTTTGTAAAAATGTTTTTCATATCACAATATCAAAACCGTGCTTGAAGTGAAAATCCATACACAACTCATGGAATCCTAAATTAATGAACACTAAATTAAACACGTTTGACTCTCTTTTTAATTTCCATCCTCCTGATGAAGTGTTTAAAATGGCAGTCGACTGAAGACAGCTAACTGACCGCTGTGACACAGGACACACTGCTCAACTAAAGCAGACCAGACACTTTCCTTTACTCAAGTCTTTCTCTGGAGAATCAGCGCTGGATGCCTGTTAAATTGTGCTTTAAAAAACGTAATGATGTGTAATAATTTTCCATCAGTGATGCACTAACAGACGGAGGATGAGGAGAGTTTCCTCAGCGGGAAGTGTGTCATAATCAAATAACACTGCTAAATCACCAAAACTCTAATTTTTCATACCACAAAAGAATAAGATGCTAATGCCATCCTGAAAGGGAACATCTGTAGGAATTTGATAGAACTGGGAAAAGCTGGAAATGTCCACACTAATTTTATTGCTGGTCTATTAATCCCCACAGAAGCACCAGGTCATGAGATTGTCCCGCTCCGGTAAGCACTCAGGGGTTTATACAAAAATAACTCAGTTCATCAACACAAAGAGCACCAGATTCCTCATATCATGATACTAAACGCCTCCTTCATCTGCAGTCCCTCCCTAAAAATAAACCTGACTGCACTGAACGTGATCCTCAGCATGCAATGAAGCCTGTAAGAAGGTGTTTATCAAAGAGTTGGCTCTGATTTAATAGGTTTATGAAAGTCAAAGCGAAGCTTAAAGCAGATGTTCATGATCAGCAGCTCTTGGTGTGTTTTTGACAGACCATCAGAAAAAAGACGAGGTTTTCTTCTCCTCCAAAGTTTCCCTCAGGATCACTGAATGCCCTTATTTCCCCAGACCGAGCCGACGGTCTAAACAAAGCCTTTATCTTTGACACATGTAATTTAGGAGAAATAAAGCACCCGCTACCAAGCATTAATACCTCATCACAAGCTCCAGTAGAGCAGGGAATCGGCTCCTCTGACTGATTATGGGATCATTTTTAGTGTACTGCTTTGCATAAATATACTCAGGTTTTCTGGAACAGAGCAAAGGATGCTTCTCACACAAAATATTCAGGCTCATTCACTTAGAGAGCCTTTTTATTGTTTCTTTGTATGTTTCTTTGTATGTGTAGTCAAAGAAGTTTTCGTGTATATGTGTTAAGGAAAGAGCCAAAGGAACCCAATGCACCAATACAGTAGGCCTGCATCAGAAGATAGACATGTGTGCATGTACTGTACCATCAGCTTCTTCATCAAAATCAACCTGATCCATGCTTTTTACTCAACATGGTTACTTGACAGTTTAGACAGATAAGGATTCTTTGGCTTAAATGTTGCTCTTTTGTAGCTCTTTAGACTGAGTAGATTTTTATTTTTTTATTTTTTTTGTAGAAGGTTCAATGTGATCTCAAATGTATCTCCTAAAATGTCTAGAATTAAATGAGGTCTGTTAACATATAAATTAAAATGCATGTAATGAGGGCAGCTCTGAAACCATGGTCTTATTCCATTTGAGCACATGTGAGATGTCTTTAGAACCTCTTGAGGAGACACATGCAAGATTTCTGGAGTCCTTTCACAGGAGAAACATCTGAGATGCAGGAGAATTAAGAAAAAGTCCAGAACTGTTTAAAAATGTAGAATGTGAATTTTAAAAATTTGCTGTGCTTGTTGCAAAAAATTATATATAGATATGGAATAATAATAATAATAATAGTCATAATAATAATCAAAACAACAAGTAACAAGAACATTTTTGTAACTATTTTCTAATGTAAATCAGCAAAATATATAATATAAAAAATATATAAGTAATATAACAATAATAATGTGATAATAATAATAATAATAATAATAATAGTGAATTGTTATTAACAATAATATAAAACATACAAAATAATATAAACTTTACTACTGTAATATTTTATAAAGTAAAACTACAAAATAATTTATTTGTTTAAGTTAATTAGAATTTAAGAAAAAATGACTGATTTTACTACTACTAATAATAATATAAAATAATTATATAATAGTATTATTATTATTATTATAAACTAAAAGAATGCTCAAAAATACTATTGTAATAAAAAAAATCTTAAAAGTGAAAAAAATATATATATATGAAAAATGATACAACAGCAGTTATCATTTTATTTTAAATCGCAACTGTAAAATAATCGGTTTCACTCAGCTCATTATTGAATTAAATTTCAGCTCTTGTTGCGAGTAATCGTGCAGCCCTGGGGAAACAAATAAAATGTTAATGAGAGTATGATACTGACAGCAATCAATCAAACACTGGACCTACACAAACTCATCCTGAAGAATTACAGTAGCACATCCTATAACTGTTTCCATAGCTCTTAATAATGCATTAAGCATAACGGAGACATCCACTGTAAACAACCGTACATTTGCAATGCAATTTATATATATATATATATATATATTTATATATATATATATATATATAAAATAATAAAGAATAAAAATCATTAGCACAGAGCACTCTTTTAAACTGACTGTGCAGTTATGTCGAACACAAAACACAATGCATGTAAAGAATAATACATATATGTGGGAATAAATAAAAGGCGGGGGAAACTAATTCAACGCTTCGGCCGACGAGCGAAACAGGAACTGTTGTTATTTGTTATTACACAAGAGCTAAATGAGAAAATGTCTTTCTCGCCCTGCCCTGCATCCTGTGCAGATTTTCATACAGTCCGCTTGTTTGATCATAAATTGTTCAGTGCAATGACTTGTCTCCTCCACTTTCCTCACTGGTCAGGGCAGATTAAAAAGTCCACCTCACTTCCAACCGGTCTCAGCATACTATTAGCATATATATGAGATTTGAGACATTTTCTAATATTCTCCAGCAGAACTCATCTGTCAACGCTTCTGATGAATTATAAAAGGCTTGTTTAGTAGGAGAAAGTCCCTCCTCCTTCTGCTCACCTTACAAGAGTAACCTTTACTGTTCTGGAGGAAGCTGAAACTACTATCCGTCGCATTAATGCAACAGAGTTATGCATGTTATTATCTCATAATGCAGTGTGAAGTGGTCGCCAATGCATTAAAAAAAAAAAAAAAAAACACAGACAAAGTTGATGGCTACAGGATTTCCCAATGCTAGAATGGCTATATTGGTGTTAATACATTTATTCGTCACGAGGTGGACATGCTAGCACTATTATCGCTGATGATCATCAAAAAGATTTTGGAGGAATCCATTAAATGCTATGACAGACACACAGAAAACATACTAGAGAGGTTTCTGACACTTATAGATACATCAAGCAACATCAAATGTGATTGCTTTAAAAGTGCAACACTTATTTTAAATCATGTCATTTAAATTTAATTTAAATCTATACAAAACAGAAGGACACCTGCATTTGTCTGCATAGGAAGGGGTGAAAAACATTTAGCTGAATCATCTCTAGACAAGATAAATATTGTACTGAAATATATTTGAGAAGCATGCAAAAATGATATGTCATCACCAGCAGTTTACTTTGTGGATGGACACCATAACATTATTACACACTGATTTACTTAGATATGGTTTTCTCAGTGGGAAAACACTTTCACACCAAACTAATGTACAAAAACCTAACGTCAAAGAAAATGAGACTCTTATTCTCAACTCTCATGGGAAAGATAGGCCTTAATTTAATAATTGATTTCAATTTAATTAAATTCAAGTTTATTTGCATAGCGTGTTTCACGATACAAATCGTTGCAAAGCAACGACACAGGAAAATTAAGTTTCTACAATATGTAGTAGTAGCTTATCAGTGGTGACTGTCAGTTTATGTACATATGACAAAAAAACAACAACAACATTTAAATACAGTACATAATCAAATGGATGACGAACACTATTAACAGCAATGATTATATGATGCAATCAAACTTATTGCAAAATTAGGTAGTTCTGTTTGTTGATTCAGGGTCAGCATCATCTGAGGTCCTCTGATGGTCAGCATCATCTCTTCTCAGGTGTTCTGGATCCAGACTGGAGCTTGTGTAAATCCTAGTTACCACGGGATGCAGATCCCAGCAGAAACAGAGAAACACATAGAGACATAATTAGCATAGCTGCTGATCCAACAAAGTAAATTTATTTTAACCCAAGCTAAAGAATAAGAATGCGCATTTGTTGAGATGCAACTGCATTACTGCAGATTATGAGATGCATTATGTGAATGCTTGGCGAAAGAGATGTGTTTTTAATCTAGATTTAAACAGAGAGAGTGTGTCTGAAACCCGAACATTATCAGGAAGGCTATTTCAGAGTTTGGGAGCCAAATGTGAGAAAGCTCTACCTCCTTTAGTGGACTTTGCTATCCTAGGAACTACCAAAAGTACAGCGTTTTGTGACCTTAGGGAGCGTGATGGGTTGTAACGTGGTAGAAGGCTAGTCAGGTACGCAGGAGATAAACCATTTAGGGCCTTATAGGTAAGTAATGATAATTTGTAACTGATACAGAACTTAATAGGTGGCCAGTGCAGAGATTGTAAAATTGGGGTAATATGATCATATTTTCTTGACCTGGTAAGGACTCTAGCTGCTGTATTTTGGACTACCTGTAGCTTGTTTATTGAAGAAGCAGGACAACCACCTAGAAGTGCATTACAATAGTCCAGTCTAGAGGTCATGAATGCATGAACTAGCTTTTCTGCATCAGAAACAGACAACATGTTTCGTAGCTTGGCAATGTTTCTAAGATGGAAGAATGCAGTTTTTGTAACATTGGAAATATGATTTTCAAAAGACAAGTTGCTGTCTAATATAACACCCAGATTTTTGACTGTAGAGGAAGTAACAGTACATCCATTTAGATGAAAATTGTAATCCAAAATATTCTGTGTACTGTTTTTTTTGGTCCAATAAGTAATATCTCTCTCTTATCTGAATTTAACAGGAGAAAATCATTGGTCATCCAATCTTTAACATTTTTAAAACACTCTGTTATCTCTTGGTTGAGATATATAATTGAGTATCATCAGCATGATAGTGGTAACTAATCCCGTATTTTCTAATAATACTACCAAGGGGCAACATGTATATTTGAAAATAGAAGGGGACCTAGGACAGATCTTTGTGGCACTCCAAATTTTAATGGTGATAAATGAGATGACTCCCCATTTAAATAGACAAAATGGTAGCGATCGGACAGGTAAGATCTAAACCATCTTAGAGCCTGCCTTTGAATACCTGTATTGGTTTGTAATTGATCTATGAGTATGTCATGATCTATGGTGTCGAATCTGTGAAGCTGAAGTGTTAGATGCTGTAGAATCCCAAAGCTCCGAATCTGCTGGGGTGCAGGCCCAATTATTAGCAAATAAATGATTCCCAAATTTACTGGGGATTATTTTTTATTTTATTATTATTATTATTATTTTTTTCAAAGAAAATAACACTTTTATTCAGAGCTCCAGCGTTGGACTGCAGAGTCAGTGCAGTTTACAACCCTCGCCACAAATATACATTACACAAAGCTCCCAATCTGCATCTCAAGGGTGACAAAGAGCATCAGCCTTTAGACTCGCACCCGTATGAAACCTGCTTTAATTAAACGACTAAAAAGTGCAGCAGCCTGTGTCCTAAATTAATTGCTTTCTATTAGATTACGTCGTCACCGAATTATTAACATTGTCGTACATTCCCATACATTCAATTTCCTGCGGTGCGACTGTCGAAAGAAACTCCCTCCCCTCTGAGTCGGGATATTTCCACGTTCTGTTAAAGTGGATTTTGCTTTGTTAATTAAACAGGCTAAAAGGGCAGCGGCCTGGATCCTATTTCAATCAGATTCATAATTTAGCACGTTTACAGCGACCTGTGATTATTACAGCCGCTGGAGGAATTTCAATGCTATGGCAAATACGAAGCGACCGGTAATGGCTGTCACTAACTCAGAAGCGTAGGGATAAATTGTATGCATTTGTTAATTAAATGAGGAAACAATCGTCTGGCTACGTCTTCAGCAATGTTGGAGGACTCATAAAGAAAGAAAAGTAATAGACAATCTCACGGCATGGCTCGTTTTTGAATACAATTACGCTGGGTAATAGAGTTTGGCTCAGGCGACTACTCCACAGCTGTCAGAGGGAAGAATGCCTCGCCTTTATTTATTTATATATTTCACCCCTTCACATTTTTTATTAAATGACTAAAAGCAGCAGTCTGTATCCGATCTAGCCTATCTCAGCTATTGCATCGACTGCATTGGATTATTTTACATTTTGATTGAAATGATGTCAGAGGCAGATAAAGACGGCCTGAACATTGTAATTGAATCAGCTGGAGTTGTTTATTCTGGTGATCTACAGCAGTGATTTGCTTGTCCTAACACCCAATGCATAAAAGATCCCCTCTTGTTTAACACCCTACTGATTAGATCGGTTTAAAATGGCAAAACAACGCCATTTGTGTCCAGAAACAGACAGGCATAAAGATTAAACATAAAGCGGGGCGGGGAGGAAATCCTCCTGTCACATGTGTGTGTGTGTGTGTGTGCGCCATCTGCTTAACTTTCCATGTGTGACCAAAACTCTCAATAAATAAATTTCACATGGCATGGATGCCAGATGCAGGCGGCAGTTTGACTGACAACATTTAAATAACAGTTAATGGGAAAAAGCAAAAGTAACAGCCTCTCGTCCCGCTCACCATCCTCTGACACTTTCAGGAATTTAAAATAGACCTTTTGTGCTTGCCGTCTGATCCCCAACACGGATTTTCTGCCTGAGCTCAGATGGAACTGATTAGAAATATAATGCAACAGCGGATCTTACAATCTCACATTATGAGATGCAGGGAAATAATACACTTTGAGGTACTGGAGAAAGACACACTCCGGATCAATTATGTAATGGAAGATGCCAGAATGAAGCGTTATCAGCGCATCTCATATCGGGATCGTATCAGTGATTTAAGCTTGTACTTTTAATGAATGGAGGATTTAGTAAAAAAAAAAAAAAAAAAAAACAAGAACATGAAGACAGGCATACTTTGCATTATGTACGATGAAAAACACAGAGTCAATAATTATTATAAAAATACATGTTTTGTGTCTGTTAAGAAGAGGCTGTCAGTTTAGACTTGATCTGACTTACATTGTACCTGTTGGAACATGCTCTCATATAAAGTGATACTTACCCTAAAGCAAATCACACCTGGTTTATTGAAGCAAAATATATCTATATTATCATCCAGCTCTAATCTGCAAGGAGCGAGGCATGAGGACATTAAGAAATTATAAACACTGACTTTATCATTTTCTGTAAAGCTGCTTTGAAACTATGTATATTGTGAAAAACACTATGGCATTCAAGTTGACTTGACATTATTGTTTCGAAGAAAACCATTTTGTGAGCGTAAAAGCACGGGGATCAGATCCGTTCGACATTCCCAACACGAGTGACCTTTCTTCACCTCGTTTAGGTCAACAATCAGAGGAAAACACCTCAGCGATCCCAGACGAACATTTGCCCTAACGCATCACTGAAACTGTGCCCATATAAAATTTGGATGGCTGTTGAACGGGATGGCAGCTTTCACAATATAGATTTCCTTTCCATTAGGGTAATAGTTTTATTGTGGCACAATTACGCAGAGAAAGTGAGCAGGCTGCTCTACCTGGCAGGCCTCGCCATGTATCAGGGACTCTTAACTGTGCAAATGTAGCCACACGCAAGTAACACGGGTCAATTGCAGACAGCATCGTGGATAATGATTAAATCATTAAAATTTTGTCTATGCTTCACGGAGCATGGAGAAAATTAACTTCACCACCAACCTCATTTTTCTGCTGAACATGAAATAATGATTTTCTGCCAGTATAATTACAAAGCTAACATCTGATAGAGTCAGCATCCAGGGGGGATTATCACATGCATGAGTATTAGACCTCATTACCAGCTTGACTGCAAAATTATTACATCTTGTAATTGGATGGTGAGATTTATATACAGATTGGCCGGGTTCTCTGTAAGATTGTAATTACAGGCTTGGTTGCTTTGCTACTTATCACCGGGTGCAGGAGGAGAGGGGAAAACAAGCGAGCGTTTCATTAAGCTGTTACCCTATCGATAGACGCACTCCTCTGTATTTATTAGGCCAAACTGTTTGAGGGGAGGGGAGCTGCCGCCATTTATTACCGCCTGACAAATGGGATTTCATTTATTTAACCTCCGTGATCTATTTCGACGAAATGTATAAACAAGTCATCCGTTTTATGATTCCAGAGTCGACGCCTCAATTATCTAAAGGCTAACTGACTGTTAAAACACCCATCTGCTCGCGGGAGCACATTGATTTAATTTGCCGTATGTTGGTGAACGCCAGCGAGGGGACAGTCTCAGGCTGAAGCCGCTTATTTCTGGTTTTTGAGTAGACTATCGATGACCTACTCGAGCTGTTCCGTCGCTCCTACCCAAGCTCGTAAAAGGGCATATCAGTAGCATGAGTTTATGATTCGATATGGCGTACGATTTATATACAAAAATCAACTTTGGCGTGCATAGGATATGTCTTGTGTAGGATTAGGGCTGTGGGATTGATATATATATATATATATATATATATATATATATATATATATATATATATATATATATATACAGTACAGACCAAAAGTTTGGAAACATTACTATTTTAAATGTTTTTGAAAGAAGTTTCTTCTGCTCATCAAGCCTGCATTTATTTGAACAAAAATACAGAAAAAAAAATGTAATATTGTCATATATTATTATTATTATTACTTATTTACATATATATATATATATATATATATATGTAAATAAGTAATAATAATAATAATATATGATTAGAGACCTCCTCTACTCCAACGCCTCACTTTTAAACTATTCTAAGGATGGAGGGGGGGGGGGGGGGGGGTTCTCTGGGTTTGGGCCATAGTCCAAGCTCGGAGACTTCTTTAAAGACAGCACGCCAAATATGCTTACTATTTGCTAAATCCTATTATATGTAAGTGCAAACTTGTGAACTGCATATTATATACATGCCAACAAATTGCGTTTCATATACTTGCGAAAACTGCGTATTATATTCAAAACCAAAGTCTATTTCTGTGTATCAATAGCATGAGTTTATGTTTTGATTTGGCCTACTATTCATTCACATATTCATGAGACCAGGCTCGGCTGTCCGGGGAACACCTTTGTGCTCCTGTAACCGGTCATCTCTGCTGCAGAATGAATATTGACACGCTGGCTGCTCTGCTGCTAATCTGGTGGCCGTCGGCTGGCGTGCGGTAATAGAGTTGTTATTTGAGTCCATTACAAAGGCCTGCGGATCGATGAGCTTCGAGGATCCGGCTACAGGAGAGTGCTTACATGAGGAAAGAGAGACCTTCAGCTCCATCCTGACGTCTGTTTCTCCTCTTCTCTCACAGAGTCACGCTGGCCAGAGATGATTTGTACTGTATCTGCAGAGGTGGACCATAATGAAGTACATTTACTTGAGTACTGTACTTACAGTAAGTACACTTTCTAAGTTTCTGTACTTAACTATTTTTTTTTACTTATGACTTTAACTTCACTACATTTGAAAGACAAATATTGTACTTTTCACTCCACTACATTTCTATTAAGGTTCTCAAAGTAGAAAGTCATTACTGTATAGCAGCTTTGAAAGTCAATGGGTGATTTGTTTTTTATTTTTTATTCTTCCTCCTCTCTAAAACTCTTCTAGCATTACATAAAGTGATTCCCAGCATTTTCTGAACACTGACCAGTTGCAAATATGATATTTATTTACAACAATTCAATGATAAGAAGTTAATATTGTGGTATATATTAGAGATAATATTGTATAAATTTAGCAAAATTGTGTAGGCTAAATTGTGTAAAAGTGTTAAAATAGTAGTGTTAAATTAACAGTGAAGCAGATTTAAAATTAATGAGATAAATAAGTGATTAATTGAGTGATGATTGACCATTATGGACGAGACCTGATGTTAACATGCAGAATCAACTAATATTTGTGTCACCATTATAGTGATCAGTGTTTGCTTTAGTTGGGCTCTTGACCCCTAAAATGTTAAAGTCAGATTTTAATTGGCTGTTATAACTGAGTTATAAAACTGACGGACAAGCAAAGAGTATTGTTATTCCTGAATTACTGAGTTAAAGTTACGTTGTTGATTATTGCAGCCCTGTGATTCTTCAATAAAGTATTTCCAGCATTTTAGATACAATCTGAGGAATTTCTTAAAAGTTGTTTTTTCAAAAGTCTTTCAAAAGAGTCTTTCAGTTAGACATGCAAACATCAAGAATCAACCTGTGAATCTCAACAATGGTGAAAATCAAAAAAAGCATGTTGCAGTGCATTCTGGGTGCCACCTATCAAAATTCATCCATGACTCCCATGATGCATTGTGGTATGAATAAATTATTAGCAGAATTGTTTTGGTAATTTCCTTTATTCCTACTATTCTATTTTTGTTTTTATGTTACTTTTAGTAGTTTGTTTTCTAATGTTTAGAGTTGAACTGTTTTTCTGAATATGTTGTTTGTCACCATTGTTGAGATTCCTACACTAATTTTTGACTGTACTGTGCAATCACGGGGTTGTTATAATCAGTGAGGTCAATCAAATCCATTTAGGCTTTAATTGAGTTTGGTGATTCAGGTCAAATGCCCATGCTTTTATTTTATTTTTTCCTGTTTGTTTGTTACAATTCAGTTGTAACAGCCAAACCAAATCTACCTTTACAAATGTAAGGCTCAAGAGCCCAATTAAACCAAACACTGACCACTATAATGGTGACATAAAAATACTGATTTTCATCTTTGTTGATTCTGCATGTTAACATCAGGTCTTGTCAATAATGGTCAATCATCACTCAATCACTCAATTATCTCATTAACTTTAAATCTGCTTCAGTGTTAATTTAACACTCCTATTTAACACTTTCACACTCTTGAGTGTAGTCTCACATGTACTCCCAGCAGAGTTAATTTCAGTCTGATTTTTTTGCTGTGCAGGTGACACAAACAAGCAGCATCTCATTTGGCTCCATTCACTGCCATAATTCTATCACTGACCGCTTAGCATCTGGATAAAATATTCACTGACCACCGTATATTCACCATGGGCAATGAAGACAAACAGCCCTTTTGTCGCTTTGAAGAGTCGATTCAAATGGAAAACATCCTTATTACATTCTGCAAGCTGTTTGGTTATTAACTTCAGTCAATGCAGAGCTCATGACAGACGCAAACCATAATTTATGCTATTGACAGGATCGCAGGATCAGAAGTCCTGTGTGTTACTCCAGCACCTTTTTCACATCTGCAGTCACAGACCTCCCATGATTCCTGTCTCACTGCTGTGTCATGTGATCCGGCCTGCAGTATTCCCTGGCCTTAGCCCGGGTCAACAATTTGGTATTTAAGTGAAATGGCGCCCATTAACCCAGGCCGAGTCGGACCTCTCCTCTAAGCATTGATCAGATAACCAGCAGGGATATTTTATTACAGCCCACTGACGTAAAGTGTGTAAACCTGCACTCAGCTTGCGTGACGGGGATTAGAGCAGATGCACGAGGGCGAGCGAAACAGAGAGAGAGAGAATGGTGGGGGGCGAGAGGTGCGGTGTGAGCAGGTCCCTCAGGATCCATCAGAAGGAATTTGGTTGGTGTGCTGCACCGCCTCCATAAACGGCTCTCAAACAGCACTGGGTTCTTTTATCTGGCCGCTGAATCAAATTAAAACACTTGTCAGCCTCTGACCCTGCCATTAATCAGAAAACAGGAGTTCCTGCCCCTATGAATTTGTTAGCACAACCTTGTTTTTTTTTTTTTTGTTTTTTGTTTTTTGTTTTTGTAGCTAGCATTTATAAACCCAAGTAAAACCCAGGGTTGCCATGAAAGGGAGTGTTAATTATTGCTTGATTTAGTCTTTTTTGCAACCACAAACATGTTATGTATAATTACCAAATGTGCAGTAGGCTTAAGGTTTTTTTTTTTTTTGTTTTTTTTTTTTTGTTTTTTATGAACACGACAGTACACTTCTCTCGGTGATACAATATGATATACATAACATAGCTTAACAGAACTCCAGGCAGTACAATATAGATTATCAGATGATGCCAGAATCAGTCAATCAATCAGGACCATAATGTTTAGTGCTAATAGAGAACCTTCATGGCAACGGCTATTTTCACTAATTCTGCCCACCATCACTCAGACAGTTTATGTTTAATACAAACAGCATGTGAATTCTGTTTAGTCTTGGTGTGAACAGCAGCTGTGAGTATGTGAAGACTCAGTTTACTCATATTCACATACTCACTAGATGCTATTTTATACTTGATGTAAACAGTAATTACCACTATTTATACTCTGTGCAGGAACATTGTTTTTTTTGTTTTTTTTACATTCTACATGTAAACAGTCACTGCCTAATATTTGTCAGACAGAAATAACAAAGCAAATCATGACCGTAAAAAAAAATGGTTCGTCCTTATTGTCTGATTTCAGCACTTTTAAATAAGGATATTGAATAAAGTAGTAAAGTATATGATCTCTCAACTCACTTCAGCACACAAGCATGACAGCAAAAAAAGCAAATGTTCTGAAATGTAAGCTGCTATTCAGAGGCCTTTTGGTCTGCTAAGGTCGTCATCAGAGAGGTTTAACAGCATTGTCTGGGGTGATTCCCAACCATGTTCTCCATTGAGAAACCAAAATTTTAGACAGATTGACTGTTTTTGTTCTACCACCTTAAAAAAAATTCTGAACAAATGGGTTGAGTGAATGATTCAATGACTCACTCATAAATACAACCTTTTCATTAATTCCTGGATGAATCGATTGAGTGAATGATTCAATGACTTGCTTATAAAGGCCTGCATCCAAAATCTCATACCGAGTATGTACTATATTTATTTTTGGACTTCTTGCATATTGTTCGGTGAATATGTATTTGAGCGTACTACACTTTGGGTCTACTGTTTCTGACATATTATATGGTAGGGTTGCATTTGAAATTCAGACTCAACATTATTTTTATTCTTGAATTAATCAGGGTCGTTGAACAAATCAGTTGAGTGAATACTTCCGATGACTCACTCCTAAAGACGGACATTTGTCGCCATATACTGATGCAAAAATGTTACTTGTAAAAAGATGAATTTAAAATTCCCACCACACAGGATAGTCTTCATAAATTCATGAGACAATATCATGAGCTGTATAAAACAAAGCAGGCCTAATCCTCAACAAGTCCTGTGTTTTTTACTTAATGCAGCATCCATATAGATGTGAAATTAGGAAATATCCGCTGAATCCATATACAGAGGGTAAATACAGTCGTCAGCCATTTTAATTGAATGTTACAGTCTGAGTCTGAAAGCTTTGACATTTGATTAAAGAGCACACTAGCACACTCGGTATGATAAATGTGACATCTGGAGTGTTTTTCAGTCGACTGGATGCTCAAAAAACACAGATGATGAGCAAAACACTGACAAACCCAACTTGAAATGTATCACCATCATGTCTAATACTTTTTTATCACATTTGCCAAACAATGGCAGCAAATATAAAATTGCAGTGCATTAAATTATAAGCTGAAATAATGTGTTAGCAATCTGTTAAAATCAATCTGAAATGCCACATACATTCACATTCAAACGCTCCATATTTCTGAGTGAAACAGGATATTAAGTGAGAAAAAAAAGAGATGTGGGGCAGGACTTGATTTTATCCATCAGATTGATGATTGACCAGATCATAGAAAGTCTCTCAATTTGACAGGTGTTTGGAGGGACGGAGCAGGTCGAGAAGAAAAGTCAGTTCAGCGGCGGAGCCAGTTATGTGTGAGCCAGTCACCTCTGACCTCTGGCAGGCATTAATCAGGGAACAGATGAAGAAGTGAAGCGATAACGGTTGTGGCAGATACCTCTTCAACAAGCTGTCTACAACTGTCCAAAGCACTTGAAGGTCATTAATGCTGAGCTGATCTATGGCCCGGCAAACACAGGTTGAAACATAAAGACAGGCCTGGGGATTGAAGACCCGCTGGACAATCTGCCCGTGCGTCTGGACGCCACAGA
>NW_020526192.1:215000-230000 GCF_003368295.1 Carassius auratus
GTGTGTGTGTGTGTGTGTCCTTGGCTGACCTCACTTCTTGAGTTCAGCTTGCTTTGCACACTATTTTACACACACACACACACACACACACACACACGCACGTCTCTCAAAGCACTCAAATGTATGCGTGTCCTCTTGTCATTTTATATATTTTAACAACAACAACAGCATTTATAAATGTGTGCAGTGGAAACTATATTGAAGCATTTACAAAAAGTGAACATGCAAACCTAAACTGAGAAAAAAAAAAAAAAAAACTAAAATAAACATAAATTTCTCTTAGTGTCATAGTGACTAACACTAGCGTTTCTGTTTCAAATTTCTGTTTCAAATAAATGCTATTCTTTTGAACTTTCTGTTCATCTGTGAATCTTGGAAAATAAAATGTATCAGTTTCCACAAAAAACTGTGTTCAACATTGATGATAATCAGAAATGTGTCTTGAGCAGTAAATCATCCTATTTTCATGATTTCTGAAGATCATGTGACACACTGAAGACTGGAGGATTTTTTTTTTTTTAGTTTTTACTTTATTTTTGATCAAATAAATGCAGCTTCTGAGAGCAGAAGAGACTGAAAAAATCTCACTGAGCCCCGACATTTGCACTGTAGTCTTTGTAAGATCTCCATGAGAGACGCACTCTGATCGGTGACTGTTGAATGCATATGTTATGACACCATTGATTTCTCATTGATCTTAATTGATTCCTGTAGTGTTGAGAGCTCACTGTATTAAACAATGGCACACATAGGTTTTCTCATTTAGCAAAGCATTTATGTTCTTTCTTCTTTAATGAGGCTATCATTTTTGTATGGAGTAGATAAAAGGTTGAATTATCACTTAAAAAAATTAAAAATAAATAGGCCTTCAAAAACCATAAAAGTAATATTATACATTATATAAATCCAGTAATAACACAATAGCCTAGTCCTGTGTTCAGCACATCTATCAAGCTCGTGTGTTCATGTCAGAAGCTGATGTCATGCGTGTGCTGTGAGCCGTCACAATGTTCTGGACAGAACTGAGCTGTGCTGCACAAACACAGGCAGAATCATTTCTTTAACAAACCTGTCCTTCCAATCTAAGAGCTACGCTTCATATATGGTCACCAAACGTGTTCTTCATAAACAACAAACAGGACATGTTCTCATTCCAGCGCATATATTCAGATTTCTGGAACTTTTTCTCTTTTTTATCATCAACTGTCAAGCTGACACACTCTTTAAGACCACATCCAGTTACTTAGCAGATTGTAAAAAATATGTCCCTCTTGAATCAATGGATCAGCAACTTCCTCCGAATCCTCTTAACATTAGACTCATCTGTCACAGACACTTCAGGTTAATTACAGGTCATTAGTTCAGGTAGGGTCAAACACATCCATCGTTACTCAAATGCAAAACAGTACAGAAGTCATTTGTCTAATGAAAGTCTTGTGTTCTACTGAGCTTGTTTAAGATATACTGTACAAGACAGGATATTGAGATGTTTCACAGGCCATACAAAAGCCTTTAATATCGAGTTTTCTGGATGAACAGTAAAAATGCCCAATCTCAAATAACGCATCAAAATATGCCACTTTGAGTTACTTAACGTAAGCCTGTTGAAAAAAAATAAATAAATAATAATAATAATAATAAAAAGAATTTTGGAAGTGAACCATTTCTTTAAAAGCAATTGTGTACAAACCACACAGATTTCTCTTTACCACAGTCTATAACTTGAATGACCAATGGTCATAAAATGGTCTGATAAGCTTTATTTATTTATTTATTTATTATTATTATTATTATTATTATTATTATTATTATTATTATTATTATTATTATTATTATTTCATTATTGTTATAAGCTTATGTTCTTTTGTAGGTTTATTTTATTTTACAAAAAAAAAAACATATGATTATCAGAACATTATATATTTATATGTTCTGATAAGCTTATGTTTTTTATATAGGCCTATATTATTATTATTATTATTATTATTATTATTATTATTATTATTATTATTATTATTATTATTATTGCATGGGTTTATAAAAGTGTTTATAAAGTAATAACAGTATAGAAGATGGATTATTTTTGCACTCTCTCGTCAAAATGCTTTTGTTATTTTTTCATTAAAAGAGTAGGCTACACATTAAAGCATTTTAATTATCAAATCAAATAATAGATTGACAACCTGCTCAAGATTCTGCCAACAAACACAGAGCAGAACTGATTTGTAGGATGAAGCAGCATTCAAAAAAAAAAAAAAAAAAATCAAATGTCGCAATTAAACATCCATTCTTGGACTTAATTCATTTGTAAATTTTTATCAATCTTCACAGGTATTCGATTAGATATGGTAAATCTCATTTTGATGTTTCAAGATTTTGAGAGTTTAAATTTATTGTAAGTCATAATGAGATATTTTCCCAAATGCATGCAGGTCCAACAGCGATGGCAAACTGTGCCTCGGGCCGTCCCAGGTGCAAAGATACAATCAGACCTGCATAGACAAATAGATCTAGAGAATTCCAGCCTGTCGAATGCATCATAACGTGCTGTTAGCTGCCAAAGCAAGAGCAGGAGTGTGTGCCACTCGCCACATGCTTCAATATGACACGGAGGAGTGTGTGTGTGTGTGTGTTCTCACAGTGCATCATAGTGGATAAGATGGAGATCTATAAAAGAATCTGCACACATATTTATACACTTGAGGAGAGTCAACACTGGGAACCAAAGAACATAATGTGCATTATTTGAAGTTAAAAACTGCTCATCATTTTGATATTCTGCTATGTCTGCTACATAAACATGTCATCCTGCCGGAGAAAGAATTATACTGTAATGAAAACAGCACAAAATAATTAAAGTAATAGCTCAAACAAAAATGAAAATCCTGTCACCATCACCGATCTTTCTTCATGAACAAAGAAAAGAAAGAAGTAGTCCATATGACTTAACAACAGACTCAACTCATTAATGATTTTAAGCAATTATTGTTGAAAATGTAATTCTAATATCCTAGTATGTTAAGACCACATAATTCTGCTGTCACAATAAATGCATACATTTATTCATTCATTCATAAAAAAGTAAATAATAATAATAATAAAATACTTGAAGGCTAAAATGCCTCAACATTTATTAAGCTCCAAATTAATTTTATCTTTAATTGAAGCACATATTTAAATTTGCTTCTGTTCCTCACTCAAGGCAATCCTAGGTTTAAGAAGACATTCAATATTTTACACAAGTTATTAAACGTAACACTATATATATATATATATATATATATATATATATATATATATTTATATATATATATATATATATATATATATATATATATATATACAGTCTTGTTCAAAATAATAGCAGTACAATGTGACTAACCAGAATAATCAAGGTTTTTAGTATATTTGTTATTGCTACGTGGCAAACAAGTTACCAGTAGGTTCAGTAGATTGTCAGAAAACAAACAAGACCCAGCATTCATGATATGCACGCTCTTAAGGCTGTGCAATTGGGCAATTAGTTGAAAGGGGTGTGTTCAAAAAAATAGCAGTGTCTACCTTTGACTGTACAAACTCAAAACTATTTTGTACAAACATTTTTTTTTTCTGGGATTTAGCAATCCTGTGAATCACTAAACTAATATTTAGTTGTATGACCACAGTTTTTTAAAACTGCTTGACATCTGTGTGGCATGGAGTCAACCAACTTGTGGCACCTCTCAGCTGTTATTCCACTCCATGATTCTTTAACAACATTCCGCATTTCATTCACATTTCTTGGTTTTGCTTCAGAAACAGCATTTTTGATATCACCCCACAAGTTCTCAATTGGATTAAGGTCTGGAGATTGGGCTGGCCACTCCATAACATTAATTTTGTTGGTTTGGAACCAAGACTTTGCCCGTTTACTAGTGTGTTTTGGGTCATTGTCTTGTTGAAACAACCATTTCAAGGGCATGTCCTCTTCAGCATAGGGCAACATGACCTCTTCAAGTATTTTAACATATGCAAACTGATCCATGATCCCTGGTATGCGATAAATAGGCCCAACACCATAGTAGGAGAAACATGCCCATATCATGATGCTTGCACCTCCATGCTTCACTGTCTTCACTGTGTACTGTGGCTTGAATTCAGAGTTTGGGGGTCGTCTCACAAACTGCCTGTGGCCCTTGGACCCAAAAAGAACAATTTTACTCTCATCAGTCCACAAAATGTTCCTCCATTTCTCTTTAGGCCAGTTGATGTGTTCTTTGGCAAATTGTAACCTCTTCTGCACATGCCTTTTTTTTAACAGAGGGACTTTGCGGGGGATTCTTGAAAATAGATTAGCTTCACACAGACGTCTTCTAACTGTCACAGTACTTACAGGTAACTCCAGACTGTCTTTGATCATCCTGGAGGTGATCATTGGCTGAGCCTTTGCCATTCTGGTTATTCTTCTATCCATTTTGATGGTTGTCTTCCGTTTTCTTCCACGTCTCTCTGATTTTGCTCTCCATTTTAAGGCATTGGAGATCATTTTAGCTGAACAGCCTATCATTTTTTGCACCTCTTTATAGGTTTTCCCCTCTCTAATCAACTTTTTAATCAAAGTACGCTGTTCTTCTGAACAATGTCTTGAACGACCCATTTTCCTCAGCTTTCAAATGCATGTTCAACAAGTGTTGGCTTCATCCTTAAATAGGGGCCACCTGATTCACACCTGTTTCTTCACAAAATTGATGACCTCAGTGATTGAATGCCACACTGCTATTTTTTTGAACACACCCCTTTCAACTAATTCAACTAATTGCCCAATTGCACAGCCTTAAGAGCGTGCATATCATGAATGCTGGGTCTCATTTGTTTTCTGAGAATCTACTGAACCTACTGGTAACTTGTTTGCCACGTAGCAATAAAAAATATACTAAAAACCTTGATTATTCTGGTTAGTCACATTGTACTGCTATTATTTTGAACAAGACTGTATATATATATATATATATATATATATATATATATATATATATATATATATATATATATATAAACCTTTGCTTCCTTTTGTTTTTAAGGTGAATCAGATTGCCTGTACAAGCTAAATTATATTTAACTAACTTAAAAAAAAAAACAGTTAAACCGTATATAACTTTTTTTTTTTTAAGTAAAGTTGAAATGCGTTAATCTTGACATAAAAACATGTTGCTGTGACTTATTGTTGATATCATTTTTTTACACTGTTGTTATTCATTTGCACTGTATGGGGGAAGAGAAGCTCAGAAGTTCTTCAAAGCATCTTGAAATAAAAAATGGAAAATATGACAAAAATTAAAATAATATTGTTTTGGAGCAGCGTGAGAATGAGTAAATGTTGAGAAAATTTGAATTTTTGCTCAGGTTTATGTGTTATAAAGCTTTCTAGACAGTGATAAGCTTTCGTCTTTTACAGTGGAAATTATTTCATGTCTTTCAGAGAGTTCAAAATCAGACCTTTTTAAAACGGTTTCTAAAAGCCCAGTAAGTGTTTAACATACAGCTCAGGGTTGATGGTATTAAACTGGGCAGTTAAACTCAAGTCTGCATCAGTGAGCTGCATGAGTACAGCAGCTCTCCAGTGACGCCAAATGTTTCAAATGGGTTAAAAGCTTCAACCATTAAGTTCCCCTCAGGAGACAGAAGGAGTCGGGCAGACTAATGCATGCTGGTTAGAGCGTATTGAACTGAGCTGGTCAGGATGAGTCGACTCTCTGGAAGAGACTTTATTAATAGCCATGTTAACCTCTCGTTAAGATGCACCATCTGATTGTCCTGATACCAAGTCGTCTCACTGTGCAGCTTCACTGAAACAGAACCCAATTTGGAACACTCTACACTCTATATGCATTACACCAGTGTCATTCGCACTTTTAAACATCTGAGAATCTTGTCTTGTCTCTGCTCAAAGTCTAAAATCAGTTTGTGTATTTGGAGTTTGGGAATCCACATGAGCTGTAAATTTACTAAATCTGGATCTGTGATAGCTGATGATAACAGTGTGTGAACAGTCATTAATATGATTAATTGCACTTAAATTCTCATTCAAGGTGAATTCAGTAGTTCATTAGCGTGGTCTGATATTCTTATGCTTTCAGTGTTGATGGCACAATGGTGTTAGACACTGAAATACATCTATCCGCATGGATCATAATGATCACTTCTGAGATTTATGTAAATTACCGATAGTAGTGAGTTTTAGAGAATGGTCTACTGTATACAATAATGAATGCAATCACCTGTCCAGCAAAATAAAATAAAATAAAATAAATCATTATTCAGATTGTCAAGGTGCAGGAGGAACGGCGCCGTGGAAAGAACAGGGTCTGGATCCAAATGCATGGAAAAAGTACTTTAATATAAATGAAACAAAAAACAAACAAGGCAAAAACGAAACAGAACAGATAACAAGGACAAGATCAGAATCAGAAGCAACCGAATTGAGAGACAGGTGTGCGGAGTGAAGGTAAATTAGTTCGGGAGCCAGGGATAAACACAGGTCTAGCAACTAAAACAATGATGAGGTAACAAGGTGTGCGGGGTCAGAAAATGACAGGAGAGAGCACATGGCACCAATCAAACACAACACTCACAGTAGACAGTGACAGAAAGACAGAAGACTGTGACAAAACCCCTCCCTTAAGGAGTGGATTCCAGGCACTCCAAAGTTAGAAATCACGGAGGGGGAGGGATGGAGGGTCAAGCTCGTGTAGTGGAAGAGGGCCTGGAGAAAGAGGTAGAAAGGTTGGCCCCAGGGGAACCGAGAGCGGACAGCACAACTGTGAGCGGATGCCGCCGCTGCCTCGGAGGAACTGTCAGTGGACGCCACCGCCACCTCGGGGGAACTGTGAGCAGAAGCCGCCGCCACCTCAGGGGGGATTTTTGAACCATATCTGAGGCTTCGTGAAAGCTAGCAGTGAGCCCCGCTGCATCAGCGGGTTCCACCACTTTGTGAGTCTTGCCAGCTTACCATGCTGCTCGCACCGACATCAGCGGTGATTCCTGCATGCAGCGGATCAGCCTGTGAAGCTCTGGGAACAGGTGTGAGGCACTGGGTGCAGCCGACGAGGCCTCTGCTGACTCCTGGACTGTCGCCTCGGGAGAACCTTGAGCAGGCTCTGCAGCTAACTCCATCCTGATGGCTGAGCCGCTCAACTACTGAGCCAGGTTGATGTAATCCTCCAGCCTCTGTCACGTTCGGAGATACAGGAAACACAGAGAGATCCAAATGCAGGTATGATGTTTTATTGAGGGCAAATCCAAAGGGGTAAACAGTCCAGGCAGGGTCAAAACCAGAATATCAATAAACATGAACACAGACAAGAACACACGGGAAGAGCAAGACTACGGATAGCATCACACATAAGACAAGGACTCCGTGACACAGACTCAAACAGACCGGGTATATATGCACAGAAGGATGATGAGGGAACTGGAGACAGGTGGGGAACAATCAATTAACTCAACAAGGAGGAAGGTGACCAAATAAGGGAACAGGAAGTGATAAGGTGACAGACACCATGGGAAAGGAGGACACCTAGTGGAAACCCAGGGAACACAACCCAGACACTGTGACAGTACCCCCCCTCTATGGAGCGGCTCCCCGGACTCCCCCAGGGCAGAGCAGAAGACCACCACACCCCTGTGGTTGAGGCCGGAATCCCCCAGGGCGGAGAAGTCCTAAGTGCGGCCGGACCAGCGGAACGACGAAGCTCTGGTAATCCCCTGGTGTTTTTACTGGACTCCAGAAGATCGGTGTTGGCCTGACTCTGCTCGCGAAGATCATTGGTGACTGGTACTTTTTCATGAAGATCACCGGTGACTTGACTCAGTCCTTGAAAATCACCAGTGACTTGACACAGTCCTTGAAGATCACCAGTGACTTGACTCTGTCCTTGAAGATCACCAGTGACTTGACTTGACTCTGAAAGGTCAACGGTGACCAGCCTTGTCTCTGGAAAGTCCATGGTACCTAGCCCTGGCTCTGGAAGGTCCTCAGTGACCAGCCCTGACTCTGGAAGGTCATCGGTGACTAGCCCTGACTCTGGAAGGTCAGCGGTGACTAGCCCTGACTCTGGAAGGTCAGCGGTGACTAGCCCTGGCTCTGGAAGGTCATCGGTGACTAGCCCTGGCTCTGGAGGGTCAGCGGTGACTAGCCCTGACTCTGGAGGACAATCAGTGACTAGCCCTGACTCTGAAGGGTCCACGAACACCTGCCTCGACTCTGGAGAGTTCACTGTAACCTGACTCGACTCTGGAGAGTTCACTGTAACCTGACTCGACTCTGGAGGGTCAACAGGAACCTGACTCGACTCTGGAGAGTTCACTGGAACCTGACTCGACTCTGGAGGGTCAACTGGAACCTGACTCGACTCTGGAGGGTCAACTGGAACCTGACTCGACTCTGGAGGGTCAACTGGAACCTGACTCGACTCTGGAGGATCAACTGGAACCTGACTCGACTCTGGAGGGTCAACTGGAACCTGACTCGACTCTGGAGAGTTCACTGGAACCTGACTCGACTCTGGAGAGTTCACTGGAATCTGACTCGACTATGGAGAGTTCACTGGAACCTGACTCGACTCTGGAGGGTCAGCTGTGACTGTCATCCTGTGCAGTGGCGCTGGGCAAGCAGCCATCTTGGGCCATGACTCTGGACAGGGGGCCCTCTTGGGTTGTGGTGCTGGGCCGGCGAGCATCTTGTGCTGTGGCACTGGACCGGTGGCCAATTTGGGCATTGGCGCTGGGTTGGCGGCCATCTTGTACTGTGACGCTGGGCTGACAGCCATCTTGTGCTGTGGCGCTGGACTGGCGGCCATCTTGTGCTGTGGCTCTGGACCAGTGGCCATCTTGGGCATAGGCGCTGGGTTAGCAGCCATGACGCGAACTGTTTTGGGAATCTGTAGGATCTTTGACAGCATTGTGAAGTAATCCAGAAATGTGTCAGCGGCCATCTTGCTCCGTGGCGCTGGACTGGTGACCACTTTGTGCTGTGGCGTTGTGCTGGCATCCATATTGCCTCGTGGTGCTGGGTTGGCGGCCATGTTGCCTCGTGGCGCTGAGCTGGCGGCCATCCTGTACTGTGGTGTGAGGCTGGCTTCCATCTTGTCTTGTGGTGCGGGGTTGGTGTCCATGCACCGCAGTGGCGCTGGGTTGGCGGCCATCTTGTGCTGTGGCGCTGGACCTGCGGCCATCATGGGCAGTGGCGCTGGCTTTCTCCATCTGCCATGGTGAGACAGCAGCTCTGGTCCCTCCCACATGAGCCCCGAGTCGAAGGGGGGTCTTGTTGGAGAGCGATGCTGAGCTTCCTCTCGCCCACTCCCTCCTCGGCGACCTCCCCTGGTCCCGCGCAACATGACCAGGCGGGTTCCCTCAAACCGATTGCTTCTCTCCCACTCGGTGGCTGGGGAAGAAGCATCAATCGGCATACCGCTGGATCTCGTTTGTGACGGAGTCCTTCTGTTACGTTCGGTGATACAGAAAACACAGAGAGATCCAAGTGCAGGTATGATGTTTTAGTTTTATTGAGGGCAAATCCAAAGGGGTAAACCGTCCAGGAAGGGTCAAAACCAGAATATCAATAAACATGAACACAGCCAAGAACATACAGGAAGAGCAAGACTACGGATATTATCACACATAAGACAAGGACTCCGTGACACAGACTCAGACAGACCGGGTATAAATACACAGAAGGATGATGAGGGAACTGGAGAAAGGTGGGGAACAATCAATTAACTCAACAAGGAGGAAGGTGACCAAATAAGGGAACAGGAAGTGATAAGGTGACAGACACCATGGGAAAGGAGGACACCTAGTGGAAACCCAGGGAACACAACCCAGACACTGTGACAGTCTCTCCTCAGGAGGCCAGAATGGCATAAGGGACTTGAAGGGCTCGGCTAGGCCTCCCCAGAAATAGACCATCAGGCAGGTCTTTTCAACAGCCGATAACCGATCCGCCCCCACCAAGTCCCTGGCGTAATCCTCGATGCTCTGATCTCCCTGGCGGACATCGAGGAACTTCCCTGTGTCCAAATGCAGTGAAAAATTACTTTAATATAAATGAAACAAAGCAAAAACAAAACAGAACAAATAACAAGGACAACATCAGAATCACAAGCAACCGAAAGGCAAATACGACTAACATTAACATATAACAATTAATACAGCCAGACAGTGTGGTGTGTGAGATGAGAATATATAGTCCATGAAAATGAGCAACAGCTGTGTGTGTGATTGAGAGACAGGTGTGCGGAGTGAAGGTAAATGAGTCTGGGAGCCAGGGAGAAAAACAGGTGTAGCAACTAAAACAATGATGAGGTAACAAGGTGTGCGGGGTCAGAAAAAGATAGGAGAGAGCACATGGCACCAAACAAACACAACACTCACAGAAGACAGTGACAGAAAGACAGAAGATTGTGACACAGTGAGCAGATTTCTGAAATGGAAACTTGGAACATGTCCTAGTGCAGTGGTCAAAATATCACTGAAATCTCACTTATATATATATATATTGATACAAATTGTCGCTGTTCAGGGAGGATGCAGGAGGCACGGGGAAATGTTTAACAATCTTTAATCAAGGACACACTGGGAATAATTCACACCAGGAGCTTGAGCAACACACGTAGAAAACAAGTAGACCCGACAAGCCTACAAAGGAAGGAGCCATGGAGGAGGAATGGCCGCCAACATCAGGGGGCTGACCAACGGCAGTGGAGCAGGTGGCGGAGGAATCCGAGGTGGAGACGGAGATTCCATGAACAAGGGTGGAGCCTAGGGCAATGGTGAGTACAGAGTCAATGGTGGGTCAACACCCTACCAAGGTGGAGCTGGAGGGACGAGGGAGCCTGGATGAGCTGGTGGGTCGAAAGGTGATGGTGGAGGTGTGGGAGCTAGGATCCAAGGTGGAGCCACTGCATCTAAGGGCTGAGGTTAAGTCTAGGCCTTTGAGCCTGGAGGCGGAGGTAAGATATTCTCCACCCACGGCAATGATGGAGGATGGCAGACCCGCGGCACTTGCACAGTACTGTTGGAAGTCTGAAGACAAGCAGAGGGGCTGCCAGACCACAGCATTGGATCAGGCAGGATCAGGTGGGTGGGAGGTTATTTGTGAGCCTCCAAGCTCTCAGGGCTACCCTCTGGGATCAAAGCCCACTCCTGGCTGGACTCAGGGACTGAGTCACTCTCTTTGCTGGACTGGGAAACAGGAGCCCACTAAGGGCTGGACGGGACCAGCGGGGATAAAGGAGAGAGGAGAGGGGGCAAGTTGGCTTTCAGCTCCATTAGGTCCCTCTCGAAGACAAGCAGTCCCAGATGCAGCTCCACTCTACACTCTCACAGTCCACGGCTTGCTCCCTCATGGTGGGCCCTGTCACTGGCTCGCGCACCTAGTCTGATGGGTTGAGCTCTACACCTGGGGTGATCCTCTGCTCAGTTGCTCAGCTTTGTGCTGGCTCATCAATTCCAGCAGGAATTGGTTCCCCATCATCGGTGGGCCCAGGCTGATGCTCCACACCGTGGAGAGATGGTGGTCTGGGCTTTGGGTCAGGAGTGTGTTACATCCTGCCTATTCTAGACTTTGTAAACAGAGAGGGAAGACAATGCAGATTATTCTTATAAAGAAATATACTTATTAAAGATAAAGAATGAACAACATAAGTAAAATAAAGTTAGTATATATGTTAGACTGAGAAATGAAAATGTATGCAACAAGAGATATGAGGTGTCGTGGATAAGAAAACAAAAATGTCAAAACGGTGCGGGAGAGAAGGAGAAGTGGCTGCACCCCTCAACTAGTTCTGGAGAGATTTTTACGAATCATCATATGTGATTGGTTATAATGTGCAGCACTATAAAAATGTGTGTCTCTTTGGCTGTGTGCCAGCCAGCGAATGCAGATTTGAATTTAGCAGCTGGTGGTGTTTATATATATATATATATATATATATATATATATATATATATATATACTGCACCTCTGGACATCTCATTGCATCAGAATGTTAATCTGTGATGCATTGTGGGATAGAGTGATGAGATCATCTGGATGGGCAGAAATCAGCCTGCTGAATTCCTTTATCTGTCCCTCAGCTGACCTTCCTGTCTCCCCTTCCCTCGTCCTGTCAGTCCAGCCATGGCTCTGACAGTCCATCTAAAACACCAGGAGCTCATCTGCATTAAACACACATCATTCACACATACATATATATGCAGATACACATCCATGTGCAGGGGTCCTTCATGAAATAGAACTCAGGTTGCTTCAGATGGGCTTGACATTGAGTGCTGGAGACACTGCATTCACACACACACAAACAAACACACACAAACAAACACACACACACACACACACACACACACACAGAAAAAGATGCACACATCAAAATACAGCAGTTGAAGTATCTCAGATCAAGCAATAAGCCAAGATTAAATAAATTAGTGCTCAGCTTGTTCTATCTATTGAAATGTTTTGGCTATATGTAAACATATTCTATGTGAAATATCTTATTCAAGTCATAAGTAAAAAATAAAAAAAATAAACAAATATACATGAAGTTTTTATGATTTATTCTGGTAAAATAATTAATATTTTGCAGATATCGCAAAGTGTATGCAATGTTTTGACCACAACTTCTATTTCAAGTTAAGTAAATTTATTTACATTTATACATTTATTTAATTATTTATTTGTACCAGTTTTATTCCATTTTTTGGGTCCTTTTTAAGATACCATTATACCTTTTTTTTTAGTCCATTTTTTATATTATGATAGAATTTTTGCTACTTTAAGACAATAAGCTACTCAGGTTATATGCTATAGCTGTTTTACACACTTGACAACATTGAAATGTTATAACAAACATTCAATGGATGTGATAAGTCTAACTGATGTACAATGATTTATATATGACTGATTCAAATGCAAGAAAAGAGCATCTAACTGAGTTTAGTGTTAGATCTATTCATTTCATATTTTTGGACATGATTTTTATTTTTATAACAGCTGTCATGCAGCATCAGGTGTTTGATTAGCAAGAGCCGCTTGAGATCTAAAAGAACAGGTCTACATCTCTCCTTCATTATTTTAGGACCAGAGCCGGCTGCTCACCGGTTGCTGCAGTTGTGTTGTATTGAACATATGGGCTTTCATGTGGTAAATTGAATGTTACTCATATGTGAGTGCACACTGTTTTTTTGGTCATTCTGCCCAAGTTGCAAGCACTATCAGGGGACTGCTTTCCTTTTACTGAGAGCCGCTCAGAAGAAAATCTCAACAGACCTTGGTACAATTACTGTGCCTTCCAGTCTCCATCTCCTGCTCTCCCAGCCCTGTAGCCAGACGCCTGGGGAATTCAGCCCACTATTCTGCAGAAGATTTGGGCAGTCAGGCATCAAATGTAGGCCTCTTCTCACACTCTGGGCCTCGGCGGTGGTTGCGTCGGGGGACCTGGACTTTGTGTTTTCTCACACTTCTCTCTCTGGGACACGAGGCTGCGCTGAGGCAGGAAGAAGCATTGGCCTCCGGTCCATCTTCAGGACGGATGTCTTTGTCTGCTGCTATTTCCTTTGTCCTTCACAGTGCCACTTTCCACAAATAAGCAATAACCCTTAAGAATAGAATGTATTTATTCTTTTCCGATAAGTGGAAAGTAGGTGCTTGACCGTCAGATGTTGATTTTCAGCCTATTAGCTAGTTTCTTATTAGCATGCCTATTATTAATATACTGGCTGTTTATTAAAGCACATGTTCTGCAAGACCATATTCTACATCCTTAATTAGGGCTGGACAATATATCGAATGATATGATCATATGCATCTCATTAGTAAAGCCGTTTCCGTGATTAGCGGTAAATGTATATATATATATATATATATATATATATATATATATATATATATATATATCAATCAGTTTCCACAAAAATATTTTTCAGCACAACTGTTGTCAACACTGATAATAATCAGAAATGTTTCTTGAGCAGTAAATCATCATATCAGGATGATTTCTGAAGATAATGTAACACTGAAGACTAGAGGAATGATGCTGATTAACAGATTCAGACAGAAAACAACAATTTTAAATTGTAATAAAATTACACAATATTACTGTTTTCCTGTATGTTAATAATTAAATGGACATAAGATACATAAACTCAAGGAGAAAATGCCTTACATAATAGTTTTTTTGTTTCTTACAAAAACTTTGGTTACATGGTATTTGAAGAATGCAGTCAACAAATAAAGATAAATAGATTATTTACTCATTTTGACACTAGGTTACAGAATGGGTGCAAATTCAAATCAGTTAGCATAACTTTATATCTTTAGTTAGGGTAAACTACTGTGGACATTACATAATAT
Organism: Carassius auratus; assembly: GCF_003368295.1. Classification (NCBI taxonomy): domain Eukaryota; kingdom Metazoa; phylum Chordata; class Actinopteri; order Cypriniformes; family Cyprinidae; genus Carassius; species Carassius auratus. Next base: position 229,387 of record NW_020526192.1, read on the forward strand.
TTTGACTTGAAAACCAGTTAATGTAGGTATTACCACATGAAGCACGTTTTAGGTTACCATCACACTGTATGATTTCATTTAGTTTCAGCCATGAAGGTCATGACTTGAGGTACAACTGGCAAAAATAGTTATATCTTTTTTTTTTCTTTTTTTTTTTTGTTACATTGCTTTCTACAGAGCAGAGAGAGGCTGAGTTTGGATTTAAAGCTCAACGCCACAGAAGAGATGGAGGAATAATGGTTTGGGGCTTAGGGAGGCTGTGTGTGTGTGTGTGTGTGTGTGTTTGAGGTCTCTTTCATGGATATGGAGCATTTATGTGTAATGTCACTCTACGCTGAGAGGTGGAGGCAGGAAAGGTGTAAAGCCCAAAGGAGCAGGCCTCCATCAGTCCATTCATCAGTCTACAGAAAGAAGCCAGAAACTCCTCATCAACGTCCTGCAGGAACCTTTATATAATAAAGGAGAACGTCACCTGACAAATCAAGTTTAAGCTTTTATACAAATAAATATATTATCCATTTTACAATAAGTTATAGATAAAAAAAAAAAAAGTCCATTTAATTCAAGTTTATTTGTATAGCACTTGATGCAAACCGTTGCAAAGCAGCTTTACA
>NW_020526192.1:235000-263942 GCF_003368295.1 Carassius auratus
TACCGTATGCCATTTAAGTAGTTTACCTTTAACCCAAATCAAACAGCTCTGACTGTTACCCTGCCCCTGAGCAAGCTAATATATTCATCAAAGAGCGCTTAATTAGATTTCTAATGGAACTTCACTGCCAATGCTCAACCATGAAGTGAAAAAAAAAAAAAAAACCTTCATAAAGGTAATTACGTGAAAACTACATCATATCCACCCCAATCCACACTCCCATGAGCCTTTGCTGCACTTTACTATGCTGATGTTACCTATGTAAGGACATCAGTGCAGTGCATTTATGATTGAAAATGCTCATTGACTGTAATTTGCTACACGTTTGGGATTTATCTGCGTGCCAGAAACTAGCACTCCACGCTATGTTGATTGATTAATTTTACACTCCCTGTAGCAGTTACTGGACTCACTTCTTTGAGGAAAATGCAGCAGTTTTTATAGTGTTTTAACAGTCATTTGTTGCCCATAGAGAGAAAATGCTGTAATATAGTGATCATGAACACTCACAGAACACAAGTCCTCATTCTTCACAGAATAACACATCTGTGGTCAGTTCTGACTCGGGATGCAGTTCGCACCTGTCTCAGGTTGAGATGTGATGATCATCAGACTCAATCCAGATCTGAATCCTGGTCTGAAACCAGCTGTTATTCACGGCTAACCAATGTTGGACTCAAAGCATGCCACTAATAAAAGGCTGAGGGAGATGTTGTGATTTTTCATCATATAATTAATGAAATTAAGAAAGATGGATGATTCACTGAGCACCTTTGGAAAGCGTGCCTGAGCTCTAATCAGCTTCGCCGGAGAGAGAGAAGTGTATGAACTTGTCAAGACACTTCCAGGTGAATGTGGAGCTGCTTGAAATCTGCCACAAATCATCTGCTGCCGGTAACAGGATCAGTCCTGAGAGAGAGATCTGCACAGAGCAGTGCTGTGTTCACCTGAACCTCTGGCCTCAGGCAAATCCTCCAAATATTACCTGATCATTTAACTCTCATCATCTGAATGGGGTCTGAAAGACACAATTTGTGAGTGTGTTTCCTCTATCTGAGAACTGATTATGAATTAAATATAAACACGTTGCTGTTTAGGTATCAAAGATCCCATGTACAAAATTTCAGTAAATCCAATTAATTTACGTTCTCTGCAGTTGTTTATACAGTAGCAGTGTTAACTGTTTTGTTTTATTTCTAAAAGAGTTATTTGTTGTTATTTGTTTATTTGCTGATACCAGAATGACAACATTACTGACAATCATCTTTCTAAAATAAATAAATAATAATTATGCATGCATATTACTGGATTTCAAGTCAGGGAACATTTCAAACGAATTTATAAAGGGAATAAATTGTTCATTATGAGAATTTATTAATATATCTAAGCATATATAATTATTTACAACCTTCCACATGCAAATAATGTCTCTCTCTTTCTCTTTTCAGTGAATGAATAGTTTGTGTAAACTCATAATTAGCATCACGTATTAATCATAGTGTTGCTCCTCAGATGAAATAATTTTCTCCAGTAATTGTATATTATATTTGTCCTAATTAACTCAATGTGCAGCGGTTGTATTGGTGCTAAAGGATGTAGGTATATGGCTTATATGAGATGTATACACTTCTGCTGTGAGCTGAAGGAGGAGGAGGTGAGGAAACATGATTGATTTGCGCTTGGTTTTGTCGGAGACAACAAAAGGATGTCATGCTTTCGAGCTGTAATTCATGCATCTTATAAAGCTGATGAGACTTTAGACTAGATTTATGCGCGACATGTATCCTGTTATCCGATCAGATATTTGGCAAAACTTGTCTCATTGTTCAGAGATATTCTTATATCATGTTTAACTGTCTCGGACCGCATTTCTTTCGTTTTGATCTTATTTCTATATTAAATACAGCGCGTTATATCTGATCCATGTGTCCTTTAAATCTGTAACGAAAAACAAGAGCGCAGACTGAGCTTATACGAGCGCGTGTTTAATATGGACCCAAATAACACCAGCACAAAAAAAATAAAAAAAATAAAAATAAAAAAAATGTAATGTAAGGTAATGTAAATGTATTCGGAAAGCTATTGCCGACCTGCCCATCAGACTTCACAGATGCATTACCTGTTTCCACTGCAGACTAGTGTGTGTGAGGAGGAATCAATCATAGAGTTGATGTTACTTGAGATAAAATGTCACGGGTTATTTTCAGAGAGGAAGAAAAGGACTCATTTAGCTCCGAGTGCAAGTGCGCGCTCGCGTTTGAGCCTGATATGGCCAAAACCATACTGTTAAATATACGTATTATCATGACAATTAACTGATATCCTCTTAGATAATTTGTACTTTATTATTTACTTTGATTAATAATAGTTTTATTATTATTATTATTATTATTATTATTATTATTATTATTATTTACTTTGATTAATAATAGTTTTTTATTTATTTATTTTTTTTTTTTATTTTTTTTTTTTCTCATAAGAAAACCACCGTCACTTAGTAAATGAAAGCGAATGAAGGCAGAGCGGGTCAGGCGCGTGACCTCGCGTCCATTAACACACACACGGCGACATTTGCTCGCTTATTGTCTGACTAATTTAATTTCACAGAACACTTATTTTCCAAACTCAAGCGCATGCCGAATGAGAGGGTAAGGGTGAAGGGGGGAAAACTTGCCTGATAAAAGTCTAACTCAATTTGAGGACAAGTACCTTCATCTGTAAATGAAAGCAATTATGCGGCCCATATTATATTATGTTGGCCGGTCTCAGGATAGTCATCAATCACCCGCAATCGAGCTGTCACTGCGGGCAGATTCGTTTCTAGCAGGCAGTTTTCCAGCTGGGGAAAAGAGGAGTACATCATCATTAATTTGACTGTGACCCCGGGGCTTCTCACATGTCTGAACCCACAGTCAGCAACACACCTCCAGCACTTCATCTCAATGAAGATAGATAGATAGATAGATAGATAGATAGATAGATAGATAGATAGATAGATAGATAGATAGATAGATAGATAGATAGATAGATAGATAGATAGATAGATAGACAAATCATGAAGTATACAGACGCTTAAGTATTTGCTTGAGTATAGCAGTTTTAGACTTATTATTATGAAACTTAATGCATATTAATTCGAATTAATATCGGATTTGTTGCTGAACCACGATTGCAGCTGATTGTGTACTAAATATGATTTATGATATCTAAATTAAAATGGGTGCTTTCTTTCTTTTCATTTTTTTCAATCGGTTTTTTGATTTTTTTTTTTTTTTTTTTCTGAATAAACTGATATAAAAAGGGCGCTGCAAAAGCGATATAACAAAAGATACGGTTTAATGGTCAGATTTTAGCAGAGCAAGCTCTTTCCCAAAACTCGGTTTAATTGATAAGCTCAATTAGAGGTGAATTGTCCCTTAAGAATTCACCCCACCCCTCTGTCACTCGTTGGGATTTTTATCCAGAGAAATGCATATTAAAGTTAGAGTCTGGTCATTTTGACTGGGTTTCTTCTGACGTCAGAGCCACCGGCGTTTAAAACAACCCGCATCTGGGCTGACGTGTTTAATACTAGTTTTTATAACGCAAAATATGTATTTCTGACATCAAAGACGGTAATTCAACTAATGCTTGACGATGCGCGCGGCTGTGTTGTAGAAGTTTAATAGTGCTATAGGAGAGCATCCATCTCAGGAAGGAGTTTAAGCAAATTAAACATGATGGTATTGCGCTTCGCCCTATAAGCGTCCGGCAGCTTTATGCTTTACCAATCAGTCGGTGCACTGAAACACAGCAGACCTGCAGTCTCGGGAGCACTCTACGATGTCCTATCCTCAGTTCGGATATCCTTACTCTTCTGCACCTCAGGTAAGAGTCGAGCGCTTATTCTTACATTGCTTCAGATTGTTAAAAGGGGAAAGCGCTCGCGCGCGCCGCGGGTTTGAAAGCGATACAGATACAGGTTTAATCGGGTTTACAACGATTTACAAATCTACAAACACGCGTCCGAGCCGCAGATGCATGCAAAAGTGCAGATGTGATGACAGGGGAAGGGGGACAACAGTTGCTTTTTGGCCGTGATCCATAAATTGCATCGTCCTGTGGGGGCCGACAGTGACCAATGCCAAAAAAAACAACAATCACTGCATTTTGCCAAACTCATGCAGGTTTGCAGGTGGCTGTTTTATTTATGCTGTGACATTTCCAAATGTTCCAGTTCCTCATGACCACCAACTCCCTGACATCTTGCTGCGAGTCGAGCACCAGATCCATCTCGGACTCGTCCGCGCAGACGCCCGTTTACTGTCCGGTGTACGAGAGCAGACTGCTGGCCACCGCCAGACACGAGCTGAGCTCCGCCGCCGCGCTGGGAGTCTACGGGAGCCCCTACACCGGCGGCCAGGGCTACGGGAACTATGTCACCTACGGCGCTGACGCGTCCGCTTTCTACTCTTTGGTGAGTTTAGACCATGCGCGATTATAAATGATAATAATGACATGCGTTCTAGCAGTGAGTCATTGTGGTTAGATCACCAAAACTCTATATGCATTTCTATATCTGAGAGAGGAAAAAAAAAAAGTAGTTTATAAAACAAGAACATTAACATCAACGAACCTTATATTACTTTGTATGTAGCTACACTCGGTTCTAGTTGATGGTTCCTCGAAGAAACTTGACATCATGCAACCTTTCAAATAAAGAAAAGGTTCTTTGTAGAAGGAAAAAGTGCTCTAATGCATACTACACTCTTAAAAAAAATAACGTTTTTATGTATTTTCTTTTTATTCTTTTTTATTCTACAGTGTTCTTCAAAACGTTTCGTTATTTGGGGAACCAAAAATGGTTCTTTACATGACATCACTGAAAAAAATAAAAATAAAATAATAATAATAACATATTATTATTTTTAAGAGTGTAGTATGCATGAGAGCAGAGGTTCATGGATTGTTTACTATATACCACGGTCTCCTTGTTTAGAATAAGCATCATATTTGTTCATTATCGTGGTTATATTAATAATCATGATAAATGTAAAGTTTAATTGCTGACAGCTCTTGTATTTATTTCCAGGGAACGTTTGATGCCAAAGACGGAAGTGCGTCTGCGCATGCGGGTATAACACCGGCTGCCGCATACTACCCTTACGATCCAACCCTGGGACAGTACCAGTATGACAGGTAATGAATAAGATTCATTAAGTGTCTTCTGATTGAAAATTAACATGACTCGGTTCATTTGGATCAATTCCATAGGCAGCGCTCAACATATTGAAGGAATAATTATCGCATTCATACGAACGCTTTTTTCAGCGAATTTCAGGTCACTTGTCTTTGATGTATATTTGATGTTATATCGTGTTTGGCCTTCAGGGTTTGCACTGAAGTGCTTTAATGGACAGACTCTCGGCCGGTGCACTCGATCAAGCAATGTGTTCGCTCTGTTAAAAAAAGAAATGCGAGAAAGTTTATGGGCCTTAGGGAAATACAAGTATTTGCGTTTCTGTGTTGCACTGCAAAACTGTTCCCACCAGTGACGTCCAAAGACCTTTCGAGGGGCAGGTGCTCAAAGAATGAAAGGGGGCACAATGAACACGGCTTTTAATAGGGGTGTGCTCCTTTCTGAGACGTGTATCGAAACGGATGCTTCAGGACTGATACAGCAGCTAATGCCTGACGCAGTTTTGAAAAAAGAAACACAGAACAGAAATAAAACATTTTAAGTTTAAAACTTTAAGACTTTTTTTATCTTATTTATTTGCACCTCTTAATTACTCTGGAATTAGAAACTGAATTATCATCATCATCATCATCATTATCATAACTGAGTGTAGGAAATGGTGGTTTTGCTGTTGTAAACAATACTGTTTTTGTTGCAGAAAAAAAAAAAATAGAATTATGAGGTTATCTATGATTATGAAAATTATTATGAGGATGAGAAAATCAGTATACGCCTGTTTTATCAGTGTTGTGATAATTATTGTAATGCACTCTACATTTTAATACTGTAATAATAATAATAGTCCAAAGTATGCATAGCTTAGTCGGATAACATAAAAAGACAACCTTTAAACTTTTCTCAATCAAACATCGAGATTAAAAGAGAACAGGCACCTTTGTTTATATTGCTTTATGTAGAAAAACCTTAGCTAAATTTTTTATATTTAATCAATATTTAATTTTAATAAAATGCATATACGTCCCCTTTACTTTATTCTGGCAGGTGTGTTCATGTAGAAGTTTCTAGATTTCAATCTAGATTAAAATTCAAAGAGACGGTATCAATAGTTTTTGCATGACCTGATGTTATATTCATAATTAAATTAAGGAGATGTGAACATCAGGAGCACTGAAGTCTCTCATGCAGTGTGTGTTTAATTCATACTCAAAGCCAGAGGGCGCTCTCACACAGAAAGTCTAAAACAAACTCATAGAAGTAATAACTTATGATGTGCAAGAAATCCCTAATATGGGCAAAAGCGTCCGGCTATCAATGTAGCTGAGCTGAATAAAAAGCAGAAATGTTATCATAAAATTGTCATTAGGAAAATATTGAAAAAAAAAAATATTATAGCCCCTTGCTTCAGCTAACATTACTTCCACAGGCTACACACAGCAATATAAACAGCTGTGCATGCTCTCTTCACGTCGCTCTTGTAAAATAATAATAATGTAATAATATAAATAATCAAGCACTTCGCTGATAACTCACCAGCAGCCGCGGATGTTATGTACTGCGCTAAATTACTAAAGGTGTGTGAACGTGAGGGATCATCCTGGACGAGATCGTCAGGTGAAAGGTCATCATGTCGATCATTTTATTTACGGCTAAATTATTGCATACATTTTACTAATAGTTAGATTGGGCAGGCCTTCACAAAAGGGTGTTTTAATAATAATAAAAAAATGGCCTTGACAAAAGGGCACTTTGGGCATCAAGGGGAAAATGGGAAAGGTGCTCAAGCAGCAAGTGTCTGTTTCCCACCACACCTTTCTTTCTCTCATGCTACAGATACGGATCTATGGAGGGAGGAACCAGAAGGAAGAACGCCACGCGTGAAACTACGAGCACATTGAAAGCATGGCTACAGGAACACAGGAAGAACCCCTACCCCACCAAAGGAGAGAAGATCATGCTGGCCATCATCACCAAGATGACCCTCACGCAGGTGTCCACCTGGTTCGCCAACGCCAGAAGAAGACTCAAGAAGGAGAACAAGATGACATGGCCACCGAGAAACAAGGGCTCAGACGATAAGAAGTACGAGGATGATGATGAAGATGGGTCGCAAGAAGATCAAATCAAGAGTGAAGCCAATGATGACGGTCAGCTCTATTCCCTACTTCACATATCCTATTCTGTATCAATGTGTTATTAATAGGCCTATTTATCCAATTTTTAAAACATAATTTATATTTTTATTTAAAAAAAATAAAAATAAATAACTTACACTCCAGTACTGAGCTATCTGAGTTCTCAAGGATGCTCCTGAAAAGTGCAAACTTTTAAAGCTCTGGTGAAAGGCTCTCCAAGGCAGTTGTTATTTCTAATTATTTTATTGTACAACAACTTACTATTTGGAGTATCCATTGGGATATTAAGTAAAGATCATGTTCCATGAAGATATTTTGTAAATGTTCTACCTGACACACATCAAAACGTAATTTTTGATTTTTAATATGCATTGCTAAGAACTTCATCTTTAAAGGTGATATTGTTTTATTAATTTTTTTGCACTCTCAGATTCCAGATTTTCAAATAATTGTATTATGGTCAAATATTGTCCTACCCTTACAAACCATACATCAATGAAAAGATAATGTATTAAGCTTATTCATAAATCTTTTATTTATTTATTTGTAAAGCCCCTTATGACTGATTTTGTGTTCCAGGGTCACATTGTGATACGTTTTATAATGTAGATGAATTTAGTTAGTTTTGTCTGCTTGTTCATTCTCAGACTTGTATGTTTTGTTGTCTCTCGCTCTCCACTTACTCCATCACTATTTCTGAACAGAGAGCAAAAGTCGAGAAGACAAGGAGCTGCAGCTGAGTGACTTGGAGGACTTCGACACCATTGAGTCCGAGAGCTCCGAGTGTGAACTCAAGCACCGCTTTCATATGAACACACACATGGCGACCACTGACGACCGCCTCAAAGAAGCGTCTCCAAAGCTCTCCATTCCCGGGCTGCTCGAAACCAAAAGCGGCCTGAAAAGCACTTCAGAAGACTGTGAGCACAGCAAAACGTGCTTCCAGCAGCAGGGCCATCCGTTACTGGACAGCAAACCCCGCATCTGGTCTCTGGCCCAGACCGCGACAGAGTACTCCTCATGTATGCTTCGCTGTCAGCCATCGCCCTCCGCCTCCTCACCTGTCAGCGGCCTGGAGAGACAGCAGGACTCACCTGTCACGACTCTCAGAAACTGGGTAGATGGAGTTTTTCACGACCCCTTGTTTAGACACAGCTCCTTGAACCAAGCACACACGAACACTACGGTTTCTTGGACCACCTCGACCAAAGGGTCGATCTTAGAGACTGGAGCCCTGGGACGCTCCAACAACATGATAAAAACACAGCAGCAAGAGGCCAGCAAGGACAGTATGCCATTTCCAAAAGGGGTGAATAAAATATTCTGCTCCTAGCACACCAGAAAGACTGTTTGGAATAGCTGTTTACGCTTTTAGTTCACAAACAAATACCAGACTGTGGTCCAAAATACTTTTTGTTGCATAAAACCATGAGGAAATGTATGTTTAATGCTGTGTTGACATCTCACTGGCGAGGGGTCGGTTTATATATATTTATTGGTTTGGTTGACGCACGTTCAGATTAGGTAAATTAACTGTAAGTTTATGTTCTGAAAGACTGAAAAAAGTTTACAGACTAGTTTCGTTCCAGCTTTTATCATTTCTTTGGCATGCACATGTTGCTGGTTTTTATTGATCATTCTTTTAGACGAACTCGGACCTTGTTGCAACGACTCACAAGTGTCACTGTTAAGAAAGCATCACACAAATGCACAGATCTCCTCGAGACGGGGAATGTTCAAATCTGCTCACTATAATAAACGGTGGACTTTTCTCAGCTTTTGTTCAATGTGTCGATCAGAGTCGCTGTCCCTGGTGCTGAACACACACGATGAGATTCACCAGCTGGCTTCAATAAATGTTTCTTAATTAAATGCATATTTTAACATGTAATTAACATTTGCATCTTAAAATATAGTTCTACAACTACATATGCATACATTTTCGCTTAAAAGTAAGAAAATGTGTTCCTGTAGCTCAATTGGCAAGGTTGGGGGTTCAACACATGATAGGTAAAAATGTATAGCCTGAATGCACTGTAAGTTGGTTTGGATAAAAGCGTCTGCTAAATGCATAAATGTAGTTTAATTTTTAATTTAGAAAGAAGAAATATTGCTTTTGAAAAAGCAGAAGTAATTTAAAATGTAGATTTGACATTCTTAGACCAAAGTAATGGCAATATGAATGGATCGACTGTCCACTCTAAATAATGCATACGATGTTCTCCGCAGTGATTGTTTCGTGTTCATTGTGTTTGGCTTTGTAATAATCCCCCAGTAACTGTTTATCATTCTCCCCCGTCCTCTGATGGGAGAGATGAGGCCCTCAGGAGCCATAAGACAGCGCTGGATGAGCCCCATTAACCCGCCATAACCAGCCTGTAATTGGGATGTTTTCAGTCATCATTCACTTCACTCTATCGATTTCTACTCTCTGCCTCTGATAATATTATCGAAGCGCCAAATCCTTTACCCTGACCAGCACTTGAGCTCTGCAGACAGGCAGGTTATATGGTAGAAGGTGAGATCATTTGAAATGTTCATCTTGACACGGACCCCTCAATTTCTGGAGCTCCTCCGCACTCGGAGGCTTTTTCACCGGGGCGCGTCTCTAAGTGAAAAGGGCAAGAGAATTAGTTGCTCGAGATAAAAGGGCAAAAACACGCAGTCAAAGGCAGGAGTTGACAGTGATGGTGAAAGTGTGGCCCCTGGAGGACTGGGGTCCGCTGAGAGGGCCTTCACTGATGAATTTCAATGTGAAAGCCAATTGAGATCTCCTCCTGAATGATTCCCTGGACAAAGACATTTGGAAAAACACATTTTGTCCATACAACACAGTGCACAAGAAATGGTGCGGTATTTCTTTCTCTAAAAATAAATAGTGATGATAATTATTAATGCTTAATTAGTTATTTTACACATATATTGTTTATTAATATTATTATTATTATTATTATTAATAATAATAATAATAATAATAATAATAATAAAAGCAGTAGTAATTATACATTTTAAAAGCAAAGAGGAATACTACTAGTACTACTACTACTAATAATAACAATGAAAATAATGATAATACTACTACTAATAATAAATACTTTCAAATGTTATTACATTAAGTGATTTTTCTCAAATTAAAACAATTCCAAATTGCAGATCAGATCGCAAAGACATTTGAAGAACAAAATACAATTCCTTTGCATAGAATAATAAAACATTTTGCGTATTGCATAAATATATATATAGCTACTGTTTCAGGAAAGTTTCCTCTCATAAAAACAGGGTTTGGAGAGGCAGAGAGAGAGAGGGAGGAGGTGTGATGGCTTGACTTACTCGTTCAGGCGTGTCAAACACACACACACACACACACACACACACACACACACACACTGAATTAACGGCGCTTTTACATAGAAACCGAATCAAACTGTAATCAGCGACGCGTTGCTTTTCATTAAGCGCCTTTGACAGCAGCATATTCAGACCTGACAGGGACACAGGGCCCTGAAATAAACTGCTCTCAAAACACAGAGCCATGAGATAATTCCTTAAGCTCCATTAACAACTCTTAGCCTCAGGAAACAGAAACATCTCCAAATCTAAAAGCTTTATCGACCTGCGCAAACCTCCGCTGATTGCTCCGTTTTCGTTCCTTTATTTATATATTTCTGCTTCATCTTACGGGACAGGAGCGTCTAGCGCTGGTAATAGACTTCAACACAACATATTACCCGGAGAAGGAGGACAAAAAGGCAAGAAGATTTAGGTCTTTAATTGACCAATTAATTGCTTTTTTCTGTCAATCATCCGAAATCTGCTGTGTTATCATGTTGCCATTATTATCTGCACGTCATGGCAGTTATCTGTGAGTTGTCGAATACAGGATCACTTTGAGATAATTATCCTATATGTATTAGAAACAAAATTATCTTTCTAGCGTTTAGCTGTAAAAAAAAAAAAAAAAAAAAAAAGTATATATATGTTGTTGGTATAATAATAATAATAATAATAATAATAATAATAATTATTATTATTATTATTATTATTATTATTATTATTATTATTACTAAACCAGAAACGACGTGTATGTGATAGGAGGAAGATGGATCAAGAACAAAAATCATGCATGTTGGACATGAAATTGCACAGCTGTTATCAGATCAGACGCTTGTTTACGTGTCACGTGTTTGTCCGTGTTTCTCTCCGGACTCTAGACTGCAGAGCGGCACGCGCGCGCGCTCCCGGGACTAAAGGACACGCTAAATGTATTTGCACATCATTAGTAGCTCTCTAACACTGACCCACGACTGTGTGCTTCTGTCCTGACCGTATCATCGCGAACATTTGGTCTTAACTAATCTGTCGAATTAATAATAATAATATAATAATAATAATAAATAATAATAATAAAGCAATTTGGAGAGTACAATGCTGACGCTGAATGAATCATGAAGGTCAGAAGAGAAACAAGGAGCTTAAAACACATGCAGATCACAGCACTGCAGATCTAACAGTTACACATGTTGCTCAGTCATAATAATAATAATAATAATAATAATAATAATATCAACCACAACAATAATAATGCATTATTAAATGTTAAATGCAGTTTTACATATAAAAATGCAAATTAAAGTTTGGCATTAGAAATATACACACACTGTGTAAAGTTTTATAATTTTGTTGGATTTCACATTATTCTGTTTCCACAATAGGTCAAACTGTATATTTAACAAATAAAATTATAATCTCAACAGTGCTGCAGAACTTTTATCTATACATCTATACATTACATCTATACATGTGACTAAAGACAGCGCTGCAATAATAATAATAATAATAATAATAATATTAATAACAATAATAATAATAATAATAATAATAATACATAAAAAAAAGAAGAAGAAAAAAGAAACAAAGAAATACAACAAGAAAGTTTGAAATTACCTCCAAATACACATTTTACCATGCAGGTTTTACCATCACACCATCACACATTTTCCATTATTATTTCCCACAATAGGTCAAACTGTGAATATATGCTTGCGTTATTTCTAGCATCCAGTGGTTATGTGCTAATAGACATCTTACATATCTCATACAAATACAAATGTCTTTTTAAGGTGTTTCACATAATTTATTCCCCCTCTTTCTAGTCTTAGTGAATAATAACAGAGTGAGCAAACTACATCTGTTTAATCTTGCATTCAGTGTCGCGAGTGCTCTATCAGTCAATATTAATCCCACACAAAATAGCAGATGCAAAAGCCATTTGTTTTCCCTGCAGCTTTAAAATTGCATTTAAATGTCATTAAAGTTCACTAGATGACTGGTGTAATAGGCATCGATGCGTTTAGTCACTGCGGGTCTGGAGGGCAGACTTCAGCCGCTGTGTTTGAGAGGCTTGTGTTCACTCTCAGGTGTCACACTCTTCCTGTCGGCCTTCAGAGGTCACAGCACTGAGAGTCAGTCTCTGAGAGTCTCTCTGAGCTCTGGACTGAGTGGACTGGTTTCAATCAGACCGAATTCTCCATCAAAAGTGTCCTTCTGATTTTATACCTGTTATCTGGTTGAATTATAGCTGTAGCATTTCCAGCTCTTATTGTTTCTATCTTTTGATGTGGCCACTGAAAATGTTGGCGGGCCCATGCAGTTAAAGCCTGGCTCTGTACAAGAAATAATTTTTCGAAAAGTTTAAATGCATAAGTGTGATGTTTACGATTTTATAAATTTCATTAAAATGTCTGCATTATTTAAGATTTAGAGTTTTTTTAAATTATTATTATTTTAGGGTTTTAGGTTTTATTTTCCGATGCCAACAGAGCTGTAAAATTGGATATAACTTTGTAGAAAGTGTAAAATCATTTACACATATTGTTTACATTTTGTTGGTCTAAATTTTAAAGTCATTGTATGCAACCCAGATTTCAGCATAAAACAAATAATAATAAAAAAAATAAAGGAAAAGATACTTTAAATCAAATTATTGTTGAATGACTGAAATTATTTAAGCAACATCTGGAATATTCTTTTTAAAATGAGAAGATAAGAACAATGGAAATCCTGATTATGCAAGGTAAAGAGAGGAGTCGAGCTTCAGAAACCCTGAATGAACACAGATCTGTGAGCTCAGCGAACACCTCTGTCATTATGAGCAGATTATCTCTCAGATTCTCTCTTCTGTATTGCTAAAAAACACCATACAGTGAAACCAGTCAGAAACCCTCCAGTGTTCATCTCAGCCGCTCCAACAAGAGCCACTCAAACACATCTTTTGATTTGTCAGAGGAACTTTTTAATATTTTCTTACATGCTACGGCATCAGTGTTCTTATTCCCCTCGTGCCTGACCTCTTGTTTTTATCTTTGCTTTTACAGAAACACTCAAGCTGCTCTTATTTGTATTTACCACTGATCTTTTGCAACACAATTGGACACAGAGGCAAAGGTCAAGCTTAACTCTCTTATGCCTTTCATAGACCAATGAAAACAGTATATGCTATTGATCCATTCTCAAATGATGTACATAAATCTGAGAGCTCAGCACAATGCCGCATGACCTTCTGCAATTACCAAGGTGACAGAAGTGATGCTTACAGGAGTCTGACACGGGTTCATTCCCAACACTTTCACTTCAACAGAACAGACACAGACTCACTTTTATTTTAACCTAGAAATAAATAAAACATCATCACTGATTTGAATGTGTGCTTTTCTAAACCACACAAATTATTATGATATGCACTGACTATTGGTGAAGTATAGCCGTAGAGTCTCTTGAACTTCAAATGCACTTAATGTACAATACAGCACTGATGTGCAATTAAATTGCAAACATTTGTTGCTTTAACAAATGCTCTGATTGCACTGATCTGCATTGCATAAAACATGAATGAATACCTGAATTGCATTTGCATAAAATTTGCAACAGCACAATTCAGTACATGCAATAATATAGATTTATTACCCCTGTGCATATAACTAAGACAAAATATTGTTATTTCAATAAAAAAAAAAAAAAATCATATATAAAAAAGTAAATTTAGAGCTTTTCACTGTAATAGTTTATTCTTTTTCATTTCCAAAAACTGTGCATTTAACAGCCCTTTACTGTATTTTAATGCTCTATTAGAAGTACTGCAGTTTTTCACTGTATATAGTAAAGGAATTTATTGCTTTTGAAGTATTTTAATGTTAACATTATAATAATTATTTGCAGCGTGGTGCATGCTGTGTACAGTTAATCATAATGCACTCCACATGACAAACCAATTAACTTTACTGTTGGTCCTGTCTCAGTTTAATGTCAAATATACAATTGGTGGGTAGAACATTTCTATTGCATAAAATGTGTCTTTGGTAAATACAAACCAACACCGAATACACCATCCTGGAGTAACTGTGCGATTGTCTTCTGGAGAGCGGCTCGTGCTGCGTGACCATGGGCTTTAACTAGACCTGCTTGAGCTTCAGAGGGGAAGATGCTGAAGCGTCCATGCGAGCGGCCACTGTTTTACATGTCTGGCCTGGCTGAGCCGCTGAGGAGAGGAGCAGAGCCGAGTTTGAGGAGGAGGAAGCTCTCCTTATGCATGAATCTGAGCACAGGGGCTCTCATTAAAGCGCTCCGACCCGCTTCATGATGTCAAGCCTACTGATTTGTGTTATGGCTATCAGAGTGAGTTAACATTCACAATGGGTGGAGTGTCACAGAGGGGCCTTCAACACACACACACACACACACTCACCCCTGAACAAGCAATCAGCACTTGCGTGAAAGGTCAAATTTGCAATGCAGGGGACTTTACGCAGAGAAAACTCAGGTAATTGGAGGCGGGCGGCTCTGATACCTTTGGCGGAATGTGGCAAGATAATGTGATGGATGTGGAACATTTTGGCGGGCAATTAAATGTTTTTGAGTTCCTGGCTGTCCGATGAGAGAGGGGCGAAAGTTGGGAGAAGGGAGTCTGACAGTGTGCCACCTTATAATCTGATTTGCTCTGAAAAACCTGCTACGAATCAAAGCGCTTTTAATCAAAGTGGAGGTTTGTGTGCTGTGTGCGAACGATGCATGAAAGGAGGGAGGGCAGAAATGAAGGGCTAATTAAAGTGGGTCAGGATTGAGCTACAGGCATGAGAAAACACTTTACATTATTTACACACTCCTCCATGCCGATGCTCCTTTAAGGAACAGACACACAGAGACTCTTCTGCATGAAGTCTTGACTAAAAATTACTCTTTATTTTGTATATTTTTTATAGAAACGGTTGTATAACAGGCAAATAAAGGCCTTGTTAAGTGTTTTATTACATTGTTAATTGACTTGGTTTCTTCCTGTCTGGTGTATTGTATTGTTATGATTCCAAAGTTTCAGTAGTCAGTAGCCAGTACCAATACAAGTACAATTTCACGGTAATTGGTACCAATTTCGATAACAGAGCAGAAACTTTTGGAAGGCATTTACTGTACTTTAAATGTTTTTAAAATATATAAATGATTGATGCCAAAAATTAAATGCAAATAATTAATTAAAACATTAGATGTTGTCAGGGTTATGGACTTCTATCTATGTGTTTTTGCTCCTTGTGACCCAGTTTCTTCCTCATGTTGATTGTTAATTTGATTCCAGGTGTGTTTAGTTCTTCCCCAATTGTACTGTGTTTAAAAGCCCTAGTCCTTTCAATCAGTGTTTGTCGGTTCCTGTATCTCCTACGTTCCCTGTGTGATTGGATTATTTAAGACTGCGGTTTGAAGAACTCCTCGTTTACTCGTTCCTTTCTCCCCGAGGGAACTGTGACAGAAGAACCGTCTGAAACAGTTACTTCTGTTTGTACTCTCCATTTTGTTTCTCGTTTTTACTAAGTTTTTTGTGCTTTCCCATGGATTCCCTGCTTTGCCCGGAATAACTCCTCCTCCTGCTGGAGCAGGGGAAGAAATCGTTCAAGGGTCACACCCGACTGTTCTTGGCAAGCCTCACCAACTACCCTGACGGCAGTTTGATAATGGCATGCAGAGGGCCATCGTCTGAGGACGTTCCTACAGCAAATTTTGCTGCTTTTTGGAGTGCACACTGGTAAGAAATGGATCTCTGGTTCCCAGGAGCCACTCCTGACCCAGAGCCCAACTCATCTCCCCACGGTCTGGAGCATCAGCCTAAGCCCACCGATGACGGAGAGCAATTTCCCTGCCCCAGAAGTTGAGCCCAAAGCCCACCACGAGGAAGAAAGCCGACAACTGCATAGGGGAGTTGAGTATAACGCAGTATTAGTGTCAAAACTAAGAGGGGAGGGCTCCAGCCCCTGAATCGAATTCAGAGCACCCTCCAGTGCCAGCTCCTCAATAATGCTCACCCTCCTACCCACTTCAGCCTCCTCCACTGTTGTTGTCTGGCCCGTAGACACCACCTTGGCTCCTAGCTCCCTCGCCTCCACCATCACCCGTCCATCCATCAGCTCCACCAGGCTCCCTCGTCCCTCCGGCTCAGCCTTGGTTGGACGTCGACCCACTTCTGGACTCCTCTCCTCCAGCTCCATCTTGGTCCTCAGTCGCTCTGGCTCCCCTGTGGGCCTCTGCCTCTTTTGCCGGGGTCCTGCTGTGCTTCTCCTGCTACAGGTCTCTCCTGTATCCCCCTGGTTCCTCCCTCCTTTGTCGCACTCCTGGTCTCTGTCTGCAGGCCTCCTCCTGGAGATCCATCCTCCTCCAGCACCTCCTCCCAAGTTCCCACCCACGCCTTCCTCTGTTGTTTCTACGGTGTGAGGATGCACCTTTCGGGGTGGGGACGTTGTATCAGGGATATGGACTTGTCTGTGTGTGTTTTTGCTCCCTGTGACCCAGTTTCTTCCTCATGTTGATTGTTATTTTGATTCCAGGTGTGTCTAGTCCTTCCCCGGTTATCCTGTGTTTAAAAGCCCTAGTCCTTTCAGTCAGTGTTTGCCTTTTCTAAACACCTATCCATGTGTCCCTGTGTACAGATGTAGCTTTTCATACATTCTTACTCATTTAAACCTTGCTTTAAAAAGTCAGTAATAAAACAAAGAACAAAGAAATGCATTACAAACAACTCAACACATATAGTTTAGTATCTAACTTTAGAGGCTCATTAAAGCTACAAAATGTATTCAGCAAAGGCAGATGCACACATCTATTTTGATATGTTTTTTTTATATATATTTAGTTATTGTTTTCTAAATGTATCAAATATATGCATAATCCTCAATGTTATTTTCTATAAATGTATTAATTGGCTCATGTACATTCCATCAATTAAAATAAATAAAATAAGACACTTTAAGGCTAGTTTGAACAAAATTAATCTTTGCACTGTAAAAGTGGCACAGTGTCACAATCATTAATCAACTTCAGTAGAGGGCACTCCACTCAGGACCATTCCACCCATCAACCGCCAGATGTCACTTGGACACTAGCACCTCTCATCTGTTGCACCACACCCGAACTACATTCCCCATGAGTCACTGCATCACAATCACCCTGACACACCTGCACGTCATTCATCAGCCAATTTCCTTGCCACACCTGCACCTCATTTACACACACATAAAAGCAGCACACTCACTCTCACTCACTGCAAAGTCTTGTTTAGGCTGTCTAACATTTCTGAGCGTTTCACCCTGTGTTTGATCTGTGGACCGATCACTCCGACTCTGATTCTCTGCTGCCTGCCTGCCCCGATCTCTGCTTTTTTCTGGTTTCGACTCTGGTTATCCCTGACACACCTGATGTCATTCCTGATTTCTGCCTTTTTGACCATTCTTTAATAAAGCGCTGCATTTGGATCGGAACGTCTCTGGCTCATCATTACAGAAGACTTTGCCAAACCAGGATCCAGCAGCTTTGTTGAACCCCAGATCAGGTATGGAGCAAGCTAAAAGTTCGTTCAACCCTGTATGTGTGCTATGCTCCATTTTTCAAGATGGCCGACCAATTGAACTCTTTGTGGAGGAATTAATTCAGTATAGTCACCTTTTGCCTGGGTTGAGGATCTGGTAAAGGACTGTTTCTGGAGTGGTCTTGACGCTAAGATAAGCTTAAGTATACCAGAAGAAGACCATAGCTGGGCCCTAGGACAGTTTATTGATTTTGTATTGCAGTTTTGTGGCTCTCCCTTTACAGTTGAGGAGGGCACTTCTCCAAGGTATTCAGCTCCTATCCGTTCGGTGGTCCCTGTACCTGAGCTTCTGCACAAGATGGCCGCTAGCCCAGCGCCACTGAGTCAAGTCACCATTAACCTCCTTGAGCCAAGTCAAGTCACCAACGATCTTCATGAGCACAGTCAAGTCACAGTTGATCTTCATGAACCCAGTCAAATTACCACAGATCTACCAGAGCCTTGTCACATCTCAGCTGAACTCCCAGAGCCTCGTCACATCTCAGAGGTCTCGTCCTATCCTGTCACAGCCATGGAGGCCGTCTATGAGCTTTCATTCCAGTCAGGGCTACGGAGGTCCTCCATGAACTCACCGCCTGTCCTGTCACGGCCACGGAGGCCGCTATTAACCGGTTTATGTTCTCTGTTTCAGTCCCACCTGAGCAGACTTGCTCTCCTGTGCCATTGACTCCACTGTGGTGGTGCTCTGCCCTGGTGGGCTTCTGTCCCCTCTGCTTGGCTGTGGTGGTCCTCTGCTCCGCCCTGGTGGGCTTCTGTCCCGTCTGCTTGGCTGTGTTGGTCCTCTGCACCACCCTGGTGGGCTTCTGGGGGCTGGCTATGTCACGATCATTAGATGGAGTGCCCATGAACTTCAGTAGAGGGCACTCCACTCAGGACCATTCCACCCATCAACCACCAGATGTCACTTGGACACTAGCAACTCTCATTAGTTGGACCAAACCCCAACTACATTCCCCATGAGTCACTGCATCACAATCATCCTGACACACCTGCACCTCATTCATCAGCCAATTTCCTTGCCACACCTGCACCTCATTTACACACATAAAAGCAGCACGCACACTCTCACTCACTGCGAAGTCTTGTTTAGCCTGTCTAACATTTCCGAGCATTTCTCCCTGTGTTTGTCATTCCCGTGTTTGATCTGTGGACCGATCACTCTGATTCTCTGCTGCCTGCCCCGATCTCTGCTTGTTTCTGGTTTCGACTCTGGTTATCCCTGACACCACTCCTGATTTCTGCCTGTTTGACCATTCTTTAATAAAGTGCTGCATTTGGATCCGAACGTCTCTGGCTCATCATTACACACAGAAGCTGCATCTGACATTAGATATTAGTACTGTTTAATGTGACTCAAATGTGGCATGATTGAATTTACAATTGCATTAAAATGTTTAGCATCTATTGGTGCTTTTAGATATACTTTACTTTTTCTTTTTTTTTTTTTTTTTTTACTAAAGTTTCTGGAATAATTGAAAAGTAAAATGTTTTTTAATAAAAAAAACTAAAAGCACCAGTAGATGGTGCTTCATATCAATCTTTTAATGAGTAAGTCACTGAATCAGTCAGTACCATCACATTTTCTCAACTTTAGTGTCAACTTCATACTGAAGCAAAAGTATTTTTGAAAACACAGTATTTTATAAAAGACACGCGAATTTCCTCCTCCAAATATGTTTCTTTCTACACACTAAATCATCCAAATGAACTGATTACAGTTCAAGTTTTTGCTTTTTAAGTGTTAATGATTATGCTGCCATTTAATGAGACATAGTGAACATTCATGTAGACATGATCACAAAATAAACCATGACACGAGTGGTCTCAAATCAACCATACAAAGTTTATTTGGGAAAATGACCAATTGACCGTACTTGATTCTGCTTGTATTTAATTGAGACCACAATCATTTATAGCTACACCAAAACAAAGCCGATTCTCCCTGTATGCAAAGTATGCATGATGCATAAGGCCCCAGTTCACAAGCATTGGTGTGGATTGCAGAAGCTGTCCAGTCTCAGTCGTGTTGAGTCATGTTCCTCTGGATGTTCGGTGTTCTGGCAGCTCATCTAAAAAAAAACACAGATGCTTTACAAACCAGATTAGTGAGCTTAACTCAAGCCGAGACTGAACACATAATCAAACAAACACACAAACGGAGTCAAACGTGTCGTTCAGGGTGCTTTAACATATAAAACTGTCAATGTTTTGGTCTCTCAGTTTTTGTTTTAAGTTAACCAACAGTCAAATTTCCATAAAACAATGTGTTTTATTAATCAGAATAATGAATGTGTCAGAGGTGAGCTCTAAGCATTAGGTCTAATTTCAGACTCATACGCACAACATGAGTTGTTCCTGGTTTAGAGCTAAATAAACATAATCCATCCTGGTCTTCAAAATAAAGCCACCTCAAAGTTAGTAAACTCATTTGTTGATATCAATTAAATATTGTCAGTCCAGGATTGAGTGCTACTGTACTTGTAAAAAAAATCACATTATGCCTGATCACGTGTGCTTCAATCTGACCTGTATTGTGTCCAAATCCCATTCCTCTATTTTTTCTCCTTTTTCAGTGATAGATAGATAGTTAGATAGATAGATAGATTGATATTCACTATCAATAAGAAAGACAAAAAGACCAGAGAAGTATCAACCTTATAACCAAAGAAATGTTGAAAATGCAAACATTAATTGATGTGATGTTTTCTGCAGGAATGAAGCAGTGAAAGGAAAGGCCTGAACGCTGATGTTTTGAGAGTCAGGCTTGTATTTTCTATCTGTGTCGCTTTCCTCCGTACGCTTCACAGCCTCACTCTCATTGTTCCACACTGTTTCCATTCTTTAATAATAGAAGAGCAGTGTGTTTTATGCATCCATTTTTGCTACGCTCGGTTTCACAAAAAAATGGAGCTGGAGACACGTATCCAGCACACAGATGTAAAGTAACATTCCTCCCGCCGACACAATTAGTTTTCATTGAACGCTATTGATCTTTCTCCGCGTTCAATTATATCCACACATGAATGTTTGTAGTCATTAGACGTGCTCTTTGTTGTGTCACCAACAGCAATTAAATCCGGACGATTTCCAGAAGCATTCATGTGGAACCGCTGGAATCGGGACAGGTGTGAGCACAAGTCCGGCTGCTATGAAATAAAATTGACACGCGTCCCTCAGTCTCTCGGTGGATGAATTCTTCCTGATCTTCAGGAATCTGTTTGCTTGCCTTCTGAAAAGTCCTTGATACGAGTAAGATGGCGTTTGTGTTTTTTTAAATGAAAATATCTAGTTACATCCTGACAAACAAGAGCTTGAAGTGACTGTGAACTAATCCAGAGTCTGTTTATCCTAGACTGGCTTTGAATGCTCCAGATAACAGACAGAAAACACTGCCAGTCTCTCAATCTATTTGCTGATTCTGAAAAGCAAAATAACATTTGTATTGACTTTACAGATTTGGCCGTTCTCTGCGTCCCGCTGAGCTGGCTGGAGTTCAAGTCTGGGACACATATTCACTTCTGCTAAATATAGACACAAAATATTAATGCAGAGCATTTCAATCTGCTTGACAATTAGAACATATCCTGCTCATCAACATCCGATATTAGTTACCAGACACAAATCAAGAGCAAATCAAAGAACAAAAAAAAAAGATGATCCGTTCATTGTACAATACAGACTAGAATCTGTCTGAGATATGAAACATCTCAATGAACACACAGTGATTGTTTTACCAACAGCAGGGCGTGTTGACACATGTTATGGGGTAAGTTGTCACAATGGGAATTTAACATTTAACCCTCTCGAGTCCATTAACGCATATATGCGTTTTGAGTCATTTTCTCCGGATAACCCCGAAAAGAACTTAAATTACACTCTCAGTTTTAATCGTACAGATAAGAGCAATACATCAATCGAATCTGTAAAGGGTCTACTTTTTTTGGATACAGACATAATAACAAAACACCTTTGTGCACTTATAAAATAAAGATAACAAACAAGGTATACTGTCTGCAGTCTTTGTCTCCGCTGATCGTCATGTACAAACACGTCATTAAAATGAACTGTAACTCCGTGAATACTCAACGAAGAGATATGAGAGAGATATCTATAGAAAGCCTGAAATGTCTACTTTTAAACTAAACAGGTGCTGCCGAAAACAAATATTCTGATATAAAGTAATCCATATGAAAACAACGCGATGTCTATTTTTCATATCTCCGCTCATTATATCTAATGTGACCACGCCCCCGCGCTTAACGCGCTATTCAGATTCAAACTGAAGCGCGCGGCTTGAATACGCACACACAGAAGAAAAAGCAGCCAGACTGTTCTTCGAGTTTTTATTTTATTTTACTGTTTGCTTC
Organism: Carassius auratus; assembly: GCF_003368295.1. Lineage (NCBI taxonomy): Eukaryota > Metazoa > Chordata > Actinopteri > Cypriniformes > Cyprinidae > Carassius > Carassius auratus. Next base: position 257,579 of record NW_020526192.1, read on the forward strand.
GCGATGAGAGGAATAAGACATAAATCACTCCAAAAAGATGTGATGTGGTTGAGGATTTGAGAAATGGATTTCCTCAGAAAAAAGAATGAAGCACTTTATTCAGCAGAGATCATAAACATGAGTAAGTCTCTTTTTATTTATTTGTACTAGTTTTCACATAACGTGTAAACATTTTACTAGTTAGACTTTTTACAAATACTTTTTCCAACTATAATTCCTGACTAAATGTATAATCAAGTGAAACATTATGAAGTTTCAATAACAGTATACAATACTATACCATTCAAAAGCTTGATGTAAATAATATAAATGTGACAAATAGAGATAACTCTAACAAATGTAAAAACAATGCAGTTCTTTCAATTTATTCCCCCTAAAAAAACCTGAAAAATATTCTCAGCTCTTTTCAACATTAATAATAATAATGATGATGATGATGATGATAATAAATGTTTTTGTGTTTTTTTTGGTAGAAAATAAGATTGTTAAAAGGATTTCTGAAGGATTGTGTGACTGGAGTAAGGATGCCTAAAAATTTGTTTGAAAGTCAGCTTCGATTGTCCCTAATAAACTGTTTAACTGCTCCCCCAAGTGGATATTAAATTATGTTGTGGGATAATTAAATATATTCTTAATAAACTACAAACATAAAATTATATACTTTTATTTTATTCTCACATTCTTTCTTGTAAGTCCTCCCTCACAGTGGCACAGTTGAATGAGAAGCTCATTATGCAGCTCATTATGCAGGCCTTTGTCTTCTCAGGTGTAAATCACAATGATATTCATGATAGTTGACGCCTACTCGCATATGACTTTTACAAACAAAAAGTGTCTTAGAAAATTTAAATCAATATATTGTTTTCTGTGAATGAGTAAACAAGATGATTTTCACATAATTTAGAAAGAAAAATTCTAGGCTACAAGCTCCAGTTCTCAACAATCCCGGGAACCAATGTTATGTATGTGTTTTATGGCCTTATTCAAGTGATTTAACATTTTTAGTTTTTCACTAACCATGCATAACATTTTTTTTCTCAAAAATACAATCATGTACATGCATGCATTTCACATATTATTATAGCCCAGTTTGTGCTGATTACAGTGATATTAGACTTTACCCATTTAGATATTTATAAGAAACTAAAAAAAGCACAAATATCAGGGCATGACAAAACTTCTCAAGGCCCCAAAAATACCCTTAGACTCCAGAGGTGAAACATTTATTAAACAAACAGGAAAATCATTAAGGTAATATAGACTACTGATCAATTGTTTGAGGACAGATCGAACAAAGAAGTCTCTTCTGCACACCAAAGCTGGATTTTAATCAAAAATACAGTACAAATTATTTCTGAAATATTATTACAATTTTAAACATCTGTTATCACTGTTAAAGTGTAATGTATTTCTGTGATGCTCCGCTGTATTTTCAGCATCATTCCTCCAGTCTTCAGTGTCACATGATCTTCAGAAAACAGAATAATATGATGATTTACTGCTCGAGAAACATTTCTGATTATTATCAATGATGAACACAGTTTTGCTGCACAATATTTTTGAGGAAACTGTGATACTTTTTATTTTTCAGGATCCACAGATGAATAGAAAGTTCAAAAGAACAGCATTTATTTAAATATAAATATAACATTGCAACATCATAAATGTCTTTTCTCTCAATTTTGATTAAGTTAATGTGTCCTTCATAAATAAAAATATTCATTTTTAACAGTTTTAGAAGTCATACTCGATAAACTATATGACTACAACACATCATTTAATAGCACCAATCTCTAAGAAATCACTCAAACTATGAAAATAAGACCTTATACCTTTTATGAACAGTATCGGAGAACACAGTTCATCCTCTATATTGGTTTGTAACCTTTTATATAACACTATGACTTTTATACGTTTCTTAGTATTATATAATATTGTAATAATAGTATACATGAAAAATGTTATATTGTATTATAGTACAACCAGTTCTTAGTATATAGTAACTCTTGTCATTAAAATTAGATGTTACAAAAATAGAATATTAGAAGGATGGAATTTAAAAAAGATTATTCTAATTTATGACTATTTTATTACTGAGATATTATAGCCACTTCCCTGTGTGACAACTAGCCCCAGCCTCCCCGTACACTGAATCAGCTACAAACACATTTATTGCACATTGTGACAATATGCACGATAGACAATAAATGATGATATATTCCACTGGATTTAAAATGATTTCTGTAAAAGTCCCAGAAGAGTGGAGTCATTTGAAAGCTGTGGTCAGATTAAAGCCCTATCAGCCCCTGACCGTCCTGTAGAACTGTCCCAAATATAACACATGCAATACCAAAACCTCTAAACCACCTGAAATTAAATGATAAAAACCAAAGAAGTCAGCGGAGTGATAATGACATGAGTGCATGTATGTGTGAGTTTGGGAATGAGAAGCATTTTTATTTTTTTTATTTTTTTTTATACAAGCCAAAATGAGTAAAAGTGAGGAGCAGTACAGGCCTTAATGACATGCCACCTCACATCGCTCCTCCTGTCCTGAAGCAGCTAATTACAGCCATTCATAACCCTGACTCACTGATGGGGAACTCAACGGCAGGAAGGTGCTGGGTGGTTTTGGATGGGCGACTCAAAAGAATGTTAGCCCCGCTGTACATCACAGTAAGGGCAGAACTGACCCGTGCTGCACTCCTATGATGCATCTGCCTGCTTTGAACAACATTAAAGATGCACATTCTGTAGAGCAGTGAGTAGATTTGGTACAGTGTGTAGGATGTGGTGCACTGAAGACTGTAAAGTAAGTCAACAGTGACCTCTCTCTCTCAGAACTGGAACAACAGGCTGATGGGAATATATCACATCTTCAGCCGGAGATGAAGCACAAGGAGCTCCACATTCAATAAACCTCTCGATCACTCCCAGTGGGGAACAAACCTTTATGCTTGGTGTTTTATTTTTGTTATTATAACAGTTTAAATGCAATAAATAAATAAATAAGTAAATAAGACTGTGTACTTACATAGTAACTAGATGTGTACATAGGATATAACCACAGTGTAAGTACACATTGGTACATAGTATCTACAGCTGTGATATTTCTCTAACTACACACATGTAGCAACCCAATGAATGTTATATACAAGTACAAATGTGTAACAGGACTACCAGCACTTTTTTGGTAAAAAAAAAAAAAAAAAAAAAAGTGTTACACTTCACTAAGTACATGTTACAGGAATTATATGGAGATGGGTAAGTTTAAGGATACTTTAATACCAGTGTACTTACATGAACTGTCCACTTCATATAAAGTGTAACACTTTCTTTACCAATAACTGCTGTTAGTCCTGTTACACATTTGTACTTTCATTACCAAAAAGTGTTGTTACTGATGTCCTATTACACATTTATAGTTACATATAACATTCATTGGGTTGTTACATAGTTACAGAAATATCACAGCTGTAGATACTATGTACCAATGTGTACTTACACTGTGGTTATATCCTACACACACATCTAGTTACTATGAAAGTACACAGGTATAAGGGACAATATAAAGCGGGACCAAGATTTTTAAAACAAATATTAATTTATTATATTATGTATTTTATATATCTAATCTGGTTGCACTTTATTTTACAGTATATGTATTTACATGTACTTATAGTGTACTTACAATGTATTTATCTAAGAAAGTTCTCTCTCTCTCTCTATCTCTCTCTCTCTCTCTCTCTGTATACATATATATATAACTGTGTTCTTAATCATATATCCCACAGTTTTTGCTTGGCTGCTTGAGGCCGTGCATTACAGTGATTTTACCACAGTTTAGTCATTGTTTTAGGCACTATGTTGTGTGGTAAAATCACCATATAAACAGATTATTGCTAGTGTGTAATGAGCGAGTATATGAAGTTCGTGGAGTTTCTCCATCACGCTCAGTGCTGGAGTGGCTCGTGTCAGTGAGTCTCTCTCTGTCCGCCGGGGGTTTCTGAGCCGCTGACTCTGACTGACCAGCACAGACACGAGTGCTCAAGCTCAGGTGAGCAGATTAGAGCACCTGTGGGGTCCTTTAATAAGAGCGGAGCCTGTCAGAGCTGATGATGTCCGCAGCACGGTCAGAGTTTCCCCGACGGCCCGGGTTTGCTGAAGGACGGATGGTTTCACACCACAGCTTCTGACAGCATGTCACCAACTCCAGCCGCACTGCACTCCATGTTCTTCAGCGTGTTTTTATTTGTTGTTGAGTTGTTGTGGGCTTTTTTCCTCTGTTCCTATGAATGAAAACATCTTGCTGTCACACACATCACACCCAAGTGTTGTGAGGCCAGCCGAGGGTCTCTGACACGCTTCAAACACTCGACGAGATTGAGAAAAACTCCACCTGAACTCCACTCACACGAAGGCTGTTCAGTCATGTATCCTTTATTTGTTTATTTATTTTTATGTAAATTTTTTTGTTTTTGTTTTATTGAGTGGACAATGAAATGATACAAGCTTGCATCACCTCTCAAATATCAGAGCATGTGCACTGACCACAGAAAATTGCTATTTTCAGAAGTTCTGTTTTGGAATGATTCAGACTTCAAAGAAAAAAAAAAAAAATTCAACATCATTTGAAATACATGCAGAAAGCTAACATAAGTTAAAACACAGTATGGCCTCTAGCAAAACAGCTATCTACACTGAATCTGTATATGGCAGCAATACATTTCTAAATATTATATTATATTTCAGCAAGATTAATTTTTAATGAGCCAAAAAGAATACATGTCACCCCGTGTTTATCAATTTGCACTGGCTTCCAATTGCTGCTCCCATAAAATTCAAGGCATTGATGTTTGCCTACAAAACTACCACTGGCTCTGCACCCATTTACCTAAATTTATTACTTCAGACTTATGTGCCTCTAGAAGCTTGTGTTCTGAAAGTGAACATTGCTTGATTGTGCCATCCCAAAGAAGCACAAAGTCACTTTTACGGACTTTTAAATTAAATGTTCCCTCCTGGTGGAATGACCTGCCCAACTCAATCCGAGCAGCTGAGTCCTTAGCCATCTTCAAGAATCGGCTTAAAACACATCTCTTCCATCTTCATTTGACCCTCTAACTTTAACACTTTAACTTTAGCTATTTTGGATTTTGTGAAGAACATCCTTTCACGAACTAAACTAATAGTCCTAAGTTTTCGACTTACAAACAGACACCAAAACACTCGTAAGAGGCGGGGCCACTTTTACTGAAATAGTTAAACTTGTCAATGGAATGACATGTAAGACCCCATGAGAAACATTGTTTATTCTGACCACTGTGTCATGCTATAACTGGACAAACAGCTAAAAACAGCTATAACTACACATCCATTAGTCCAACTGACTTGTTAATTCACATGCAGTGTTTGTGTCCAAAGTGCCACAGCTGTCTATGAGCACATTCATGGATCTCATTTCCCAATGGGGTTAACAGAGGATGATTAGAACAAATCTCAGTGGGCCTGTTGACTCATGATCCTAAAGGGTTAATAATACCATTTTTAGAGAAATCAGCCACAGGGGGGGTGATATCACATTTTTCAAGCATATAAATTATTGTATATTGTATGACATTTCACCCCATACAGACATACAAATGGCTGAGTTACTGTCAAACTGGTGGAAAATCAGTTCTTATAGTGTGGTCGTTTAATTATAAACATTTTTGAAACATCTGATATCTGATGTCTACGAATGGACATCTATCGGTAAACCTTTGATAAAACTAGTGATGTAATAACAAATAATTTATCCTCAAAAATGCAACAAATCATGTGAAATATCCATCAAAAACATCTGAAGATAACCTTAAAAAATAAGAGTTAACATAATTCTCCAAAACTATGTTCGAGGATGACGAGGCCTCACAGAGTCCCTCAAAACACTACCAAAGAAAGATTTCCCTGTGACAATGTGTTAATCAGATGTTTCTACACTGAATATGACAAATAAGACAACTTCTTTTTCAAGTTTAATAATATACGTAAGCTTTCTGTGAGCGGAGCTGGCGTAGCATCAGAAAAGACACACAACAGTGTGTTTGAAAGCCTGCTGTTTCCAGAACAATACACGGCTGAAACTGAACGTGTGATGTTAGGAAGGCATTATTCAGCAGCCCTGATGATTGCTTTATCAGTTTACCAGTAGTGAAATACGCTCATCGCTGGCAGATCAGAGATACAGACTCATTGTGAGCGCTCTCATCTGGTCTTCTGGATGACGATGAGACGCTGTGAGCGAGTTCATCATCGACACTCGAGAGCCAAACAGATACGAACAATGAACCGCATGTGCTTCATTCACAACAGACGCATTGTG
>NW_020526194.1:0-31212 GCF_003368295.1 Carassius auratus
CAAAATTACTATTGCATTTCTATCTCAAGAGGACTGACATCTGTGTCTCCTTACAATGCTTCTACAGTTCAATCCCACCTTGGCAATTGTGCCATTCAACATCAGCATTTTCAAAATTCTCCTCACTGGTTTCCAATTGCAGCCCGAGTGAGAGCATCTCCGTACAGAGCTCTCCTAAAGAGCACTTTTTTAGCGTAAAAACAGAACTTGCCAGAGCCACCCAGTGTCAAGGCATATCAATGTCATTCTAGGTTGTTCATACTGAGTTGAATGGGGTTCAGAGAAAAACAGGGATATGAACGCAATGGATGTCTGACAAAACAATAGACCTTATCTCTGTAGGCCACCAGCCTTTTATTTAAAACAAATTCCATTACAAGGACATTAGCTGTCAACTGGGATCATCTGACAGTCCTCTGATGATAATGGAAAGATGGAAGGGAGAGATTTCATAGACCATAATTGCTAAGATTAATGTCATGTTTATGAAGAGAAAAAGACTGCACTGCATCTTGGGAGATGTTCAGCAGATAAAGGACTTGCATATTGAGAATCAGTCTCTGTGTGTTACATTAGTATTCTTTATTTTATTTTGAGATGAGTGGAAATGAAATAGTCAGTTCAATTAGTAAAGAGGAAAACATCTATGGTAGAGGCAGAGAGCAAAGGAAAAAGTGTTAGAAGACAGTATGAGAATAAAATTACAGTCTCTTTGTCAATTTGTTTGTCTTGCTCGCAGAGCTTGATTGTTTAGTTTAGCAACAATCTCCTCTTACTGCCCATTAGTTTAATTTGAGACCTTTAGCTCTGCCGAAAATCAGAACATTTGAGCGGATGCCACGACTTCAGGCCAGTGCTGTCTGGTCACTCTGCTAGCTTTTATACCGGGCACACATCCCAGGTCTGTGTAAGAGGCAGTACTGGCGATATCGGACAGAGGGAACCTCTGTCATGAATGATGAGTCACTGATGCCGTGGCAACCCTGTAGGTGAGAGCCATCTGCTCACTCTGCCTGCATGAGCGAGTGATGTAGAAAGATTGAGAGGAAACTGAAGAAAGACCAACAGAATGTGAAAGCGTGAGTTAAACGTGTAAATATATGTTATGGTGTAAGAGTGTTAGCTTCATCATGATGACTTTGGACCCCGGGTTCCTTTATGTCAACATTCTAAAAGTAGCTGACCCAGTTTGCCTAATGTCTTGGGCTTCTGTGCTTCTATAAAGTCCCAAGGCTACAGGGGCTGTCAGCCTTCCTCACATCTCCTTTCATCAGATCAATTTTACATGACATGTGGCTATCGTGTGCGAGTAGGACTGAGATTTATTTAGCTACAAATTCATCAGCTGTGAAGATGGAGGAGAAGAAAGTGGGCTATAGTTAGATCATGCTCTGTAAACAGAGGTGGTGGTGACCCAAGAGGCTTCTTTAGCTTTGCTTTCAAGGCAGAATCCTTTCTTTATTTTGATTGATTTTCCAGTAAACTGCACTGGTGAGGAGCTATAAATTAGGAATGGTGTTTTCTATTGGCTACAGTATGTATAGACTGAACTGGATTAGAATTAGATTTCATTGATGGATGTATAATTGTTACAATGCCTGCTAAACATTTTTTGAATTAGCTTTTTTCCCAGAAAAGCAGTGCCAGAGCCAGAGAAGAGAGCATTTGCTTTTCCCTCACATCCATTGTTGCGATGCAGCTGCAGAGTGACTGTCTTGTCACCGTTTTGTTCAATTATTTACGTCTCCTCTTTTCCCAGCAGCCATTTATGTCACTTGAAAGAGCTCCCTGCCAAAATCATTCCAAGCTATGCTTAAAACATTCCACTTCACATTTATAAAATCACTGAAAGACATTTTCTCTTTTCATCTCTTCCAGGTCATGGCTTGTTTGGCACATTTTGAGATGCTGTCGTCTTGGCGTCGGACCCGCGAGGACCAGCAATGTGAAGGAGAGGGTTGCTGCTGTGTTCTCTGACTGTATGCTGCCCTTCACAGCAAGCACTGCCTTGCACGTGGTCACCTTTGGTATAGGGCCAGTCCATTCACAAACATTGAGGCAGTGCGTCTATTTTGTCAAAACGCCTGCATCTCAGTCCTCTTCAACTACCTCTACATCCTCACCTTCTATGGCTCCAACCTGGTGTTTGCTGGCTACCTGGAAAAACAACTACCGTCACAGTCTATTTTGTAGGCGGGTCCCAAAGCCTGAGTTGCTGCAGCAGAAGCCGGCCTGGTACCGTTTTCTCATGTATACACATTACAATGAGGAGGCAACAGAAGCAGGACCACTGCGTGCTTACGAGAGTCACCTGCTTGGTAGCCTTTATGAAACGGTACTACTGTGACTGGATCACCAACACCTATGTCAAACCATTTGTGGTTCTGTTCTACTTGGTATATGTTTCCTTTGCCCTCATGGGCTATCTACAGGTCAGTGAAGGGTCAGATCTTAGCAATGTAGTAGCCACTGAAACAAGCACTATAGCATACACCCGTGCACAACAGCGGTATTTCAGCAGCTACAGCCCTGTGATTGGCTTCTACATCTATGAGTCCATCGAGTACTGGAACACAAGCGTGCAAGAGGACCTACTGGAATACACCAAAGGTTTTGAACGCATCTCCTGGTTTGAGAGTTATCTCAACTACCTCCATGGGCTAAACACCACCACTAGCCTGTCACGGAGCAAACTTCACAGAACGCTTGCGGTCTGGCTTTTTGCGCCAACCCCGATATGTGCATTTCTCGGACGATATCATCTTTGCCAAACGTGCGGATGGAGAATTTGATGTGGTAGCCTCACGTGTGTTTCTAGTGGCCAAGACGACAGAAAACAAACGAGAGGAGATGTCTATCCTGCTGGACACACTAAGGAAGTTATCATTGACCTCCAGGGTGAAGTTCATCATCTTCAATCCATCTTTTGTGTATATGGACCGTTATGCTTCATCTGTTGGAGCACCCCTGAAAAACTCTTGCATCGCTGCTCTCTTTCTGCTCTTCTTTTCCACCTTTTTGGCAGCTGACCCTCTGGTGAATGCCTGGTTGACTGTGACAGTTGCCTCTGTTGAGTTCGGGCTGGTGGGGTTCATGACCCTCTGGCAGGTAGAGTTGGACTGCGTCTCAGTACTGTGTCTGATCTATGGCGTGAACTATGCTGTAGACTCCAGTACTCCGCTGGTGTCTGCATTCGCTCTAGGCCGGGAATCCACCCGTACACGCTGGGTGAAACTGGCTCTGGAGCGACATGGAGTTCCTGCCCTTCAGAGCTACTTGTGTTACGGGGCTGCTCTGCTCCCTCTCGCAGCCGTGCCCTCAAACCTCACCCGCACGCTCTTCAGGTGCCTCTTTCTCACCGCCATCATCACCGCCTTCCACTGTTTGGCCATTCTCCCTGTCCTGCTTACCTTCTTGCCTCCCTCCAAGAAAAAACGGAGGGAGAGAAAGAATGCTGAGGAAAACCAGGAGGAAATTGAGTGCGTGGAGATGGTGGACAGCACGCGTGTAGTTGATCAGATTACCACTGTTTGACCACATGCCCAAAAGAGAGGTAGTTCAGAGGATGTACAAGACAGAAAAAAAAAAACACCCCCAGGGGGTGGCAGAAGCAGACCTGAGTTAGCCTTTGAGCAGTTGGGCTTCCAGTTCCCATACTTAAGAGTCTCTAGATGGCTTTTAAGTACTTTATGGGTGTTCTTTAGTATAAGGCCACATTTTAAACAAGGCTTTTGATGGTAAAAGCAGATGAGTTTGAGGTCTAGCCATTAACAATGGGTGTATCGTTGTCAGGGTAAAAGCCCTATGCAGGTTTCGCTGCAGCTCGATGAGAGGGAGGAAGACCACACTGCTGCACAGTTCCAGATAATCACAGAGGGGGGCTCCTCTGGTCTGCAGTATTACAGCAGCAGTAGAGCGGAAACAGTAACAAGCAATTGATTTGACAAGGCGTAGATAGAGACGTAAACTGTTTCTAATGCTCCAAGAATTATACCAAGACTTTCAAGGGGGACTTAGCTAAAGACCAAGCAGCCATATTCATATCTGCTGATAGCCATGACTTTAATGCGCCCCAATGTTGTCTCAGATTTTTTTTGATCGGGTCCATATATTTGTCTTTTGTTATATATTGATATTAAAAATACCTAGTACTGTATTTGAAAAGTATTTTCACTGACCATGGTGAAAGTCACCTCCCCCACCATGACCAATGTCTCAGAGGCATTTATGGCCGATCTTCCATAAAAGAATGTATAAGAGAGAAAGAAAGAATGGGCGGGTGAAAGAAAAGGACAGAAGGGGGTGGGGATGCGTCTGAGATACACACAGAAGCAAGATTCTGCTGACAGGTTGGTATGCTGTGCAGGGATGCCATGGTAACTCTGGTCACAGTTTAGTTGCATAGTGTATGTATAATTTCCTACCCACTGAGTTCAACAAGGGCATTGGTTACCAATTAAGTCGTACTGCAATGGGGAGTATAATCTATGAAGGATTTATCCCAGCTGCTTCATGCTTATTTTGTTTGCCTTTAAAATGCTGAAAATCACCTTGTCACAGAAAATGCTCTTCATCAATATGCATGAGCCAGAGTCCCTTCATTTTCACCCTCCTTTGCCCTCTGTGTATAAGAGGCTTGAAAATATATATATACAGAGACCTAGGGCAGAAAAAAAGCATAGGAAAGGTGCATCTGGCCAATCAAATCCACTTACTTTTCAAATTCTCCTCAGTCCCAAAAGCAATTGATATCAAATCAATTTATGAGGTAAAATAGCATCCCCTTTAGCTCCGACTCTTACTGTTTTTGTGCAGGGATTAGTGCTTTAAGGCAGCTGGGGTGGGGGTTGGGGCATAGGTTTTTTACCAAGTCCCCTTTCTAAAGCACATATGTGGACTGTGATATTGATATTTATGATGACTGTGGCATAAAAGAAAGGTTATGTTGCAGCTTGTGAAATATTGCTAAATGCATAGCTACTGATAATCATATCAAGGACAATAAAGGGAAAAAAGACCGTTAGACATGCACATGATTGGACACATTTGCACACACACTTCCTGTGACAGCTTTTTTTGGATCATTCCCCCACTACTTGACTGACGGTCTTCACCTTCTCCAATCTCCTCCTAAGCGAATCACTGCACAGCCCACAAGTATCGGCATGAGATATACACATCAAGATATACACCTGTACGGCTAATTAAATCAGCCCATATTTATTTACAGTTGCTAAAGCCTCTCACAGCTGATCTTACTCATCTGAATGAAGCAGCCAGTAATCAATATTCTTTCCGACCAATCTAAGGAAAGTGCTCCAAAAGATTCTATCAACAATTTAATTAAAGTGTTGTAACAGCTCTGTGTGAACTCAGACCAGCAACCCAACTGCAGCTTTTACTGATCTCAGCTGTTGCTGATCTCAGTGAAGCACTCAGACAGCTCTGTCTGATCTCAGAACAGTGCTGTAAATAGAGCTTTCACTGATCTCTGAATGGCATATATCAGAAATACATCAGAAACATCCTTTCTGCTCAGCACCTTTTTGTTTTGAAAGGCCCTATACTGAATAAATAAATAAACAAAAAATCTGTACTTTTGTTTATCTAACATTTATATCTCTAACCTAAAAATCAAACACTAACAACAAACTCAAATACATTTTCATGACAAGTAAAACAGGTTTTTTTTTTTCATTGACAAATCTTGCATTAAATAAATGTTTCTTCCCCCTTTGACAAATAATAGTTTTCTTGTATTAAGCGTAAAAAAATTAATAAATAAAAAACAAATTTAGTTATGTTTGCCAGTAGAGTATGAATAATTATCTTGTTTTCAGAGAACACATCTTATGTATGCCGTAATATTTAATGCAATTTTGATTTAGTATATTTATCTTTTTTGGATATGGAAACAAGATGAAAAAAAGACCATGAAACAAATTAGAACAAAAATACTCATTAAGAAAATTATTTTGTGCAGTGTAATAATATCAATCATGTCTAATCCTAATCTATCTATCTATCTATCTATCTATCTATTTAGTTGGACAGCTTTCATTTAGTAGGAATCAGCTTGGTTTTATTTGGGTAAAATGGTCCTGTTATGTCTACAGTATGTACTTGACTGTACTTGAAAGCGTGTACCCTTTAAGAGAAATATCATGGACCTAGAACGATCTTCATTTTATAAATGAAGCTTAAAAGTTCATGTTCTGTACAGTCTCTTATTTGTTCTCCCTGTCTGTCAAAACTGCTGGATTTGAACATTCAGTGCAAAGCCCTTCACATACCTCTGCTTTCATAGAGATTCACTCAGGCTTACATGCTTTCATTTCATTTGTACAACACCTCCACTATTTTATTCAGTCCAAATATGATTTCTGTGCAGCAGTATTGGCACAAGGCCCTTTGAAGATGTCAAAGCCAGTGGGAAGAATGAGGGGAAAAACATATATATTATACACCCACACTGGTTTGCACACATGCACACACACATAAATTTAGCCTAGAGTTCATGCATTCTACCTGCCTGATATGCCTCTGGAGATGATTGTTGTTTTTTATCTGTTTCTATGAATTTCAGAAGAATAAAAATAAAAGAGGGTAAAATTAAAAGAGAGCAAAGTTGCATCATTTGTTTGTGTTATTACAAATCCTTAATAAATTAAGCATTAACAGTAATTAGGATAAACTCTGATTTCAGTTTTGAAGCATGCTGCCATCTAGTGTGCAGTGCCAGTACATAAAAATGTTGTGGACATTGTTAATTAGTGGAAAGCAGAGCATGAAATTAAGCATGGAGTACAATGAAATATATGAGGGTTAATAGTGTTACAGTATAACCAGAGGAACCAACACACAAGGAGAGCGAGTATGGAAACATAATTGGGAACGACTCCCACAGTTTCACATTACCAGCAGCCTCTACACATTGAGAGCGCTCAGATTCTCAGAGGACTTCTTTAGCGTAGAGAGCTGTGAAAATTGCTAGGCTGTCATTACCAGAAGTAAAGGGTTCATTACTACAGCAACAAGAGCCATATGAACAGCAGTATGACAGTGTGAGTGTGTGCATCCAAAGACACAAGAATAAGGGAGTTTTCCATTCTTTGAAACAAACATTACACAAAGAGTATTTAATTTCCCATGACACATTTCCTTCTGTCTAATGCCTCTGGCAGTCACGCAGATGCTGTGGCATACCCAAACTCAGTCCTGGTCAGCTCTGGATGGGATCTAATCAGCACCACAGAGACTGATCATGAGCAGAGATTACAGAAGAAGACACCAAGGGTGTGCCTCCTCACTAAAGTAACCTAATATTGTTTTGTCCAGGTCAGTTTTTCACTAAACAATTCAGATGAATCGCAACCACTGTTTACAGAATTCATCAGATAAAAGAAACGGCCACCATTCTAATAGGCTGGTTATATGTATAAAAAAGAAATGGTTATGTGCAAATGAACTCAACCATGAAGTGGTTCAATAGACATAGGTGCAAAAAAATAGAAGTGCATTAGTACTCTTTTTGATTCAGCATTGTTTCAGGTGCGATGCATAACTATAGAAACTCAGTCTACTGAAAAGCTCATTTCCATTAAGAGGAAGTAATAAAAGAAGAAGACATGATTCAATACTCACACTTTTGTTGATGATACATCTCACTTTCTGCTTACAGTGGGCTGCATATTTAAACCTGGAAAAAAAAAATGTTTTAGGATTTTGAAAATGTTTAAATATAAAAACAATGATATACTTTGAAATATTTAAGTTGTTATTGTTAACTAAAACGGTTCAAATTGTTTTCAGTAATTGAACTGGATGTGAAATGAACTAAAGCAAATAAGTTTACTAAGATTACTCAAAATTAGTGCACACAACATAAAAAAATAAAAATTAAAATTAAAATTAAAAATATAAGAATAAAACCAACTGTATACAGTACAGACCAAACGTTTGGAAACACCTTGTCATTCAAAGAGTTTTCTTTATTTTCATGACTATAAAAATTGTAGAGTCAAACTGAAGGCATCAAGGGCTATTTGAGCAAGAAGGAGAGTGATGGGGTGCTGCGCCAGATGACCTGGCCTCCACAGTCACCGGACCTGAACCCAATCGAGATGGTTTAGGGGTGAGCTGGACCGCAGTAAGAAGGCAAAAGGGCCAACAAGTGCTAAGCATCTCTCGGGGAACTCCTTCAAGACTGTTGAAAGACCATTTCAGGTGACTACCTCTTGAAGCTCATCGAGAGAATGCCAAGAGTGTGCAAAGCAGTAATCAAAGCAAAAGGTGGCTTTTTTGAAGAAAGTTGTTTAACACCTTTTTGTTATGTATATAATTCCATATATAATTCCACATCTGTTAATTCATAGTTTTGATGCCTTCAGTGTGAATCTACAATTTTCATAGTCGAGAAAATAAAGAAAACTCTTTGGTTTTCTACTTTTCTTTGGAAAACTCTGGATTCCTACAAGACTAGACAATCTTATTGTAGTGATTATTTTAAAATGTATTTATAAGATTTGGTGTTAATTGACAGTGTAAAATAATTACTAAAAAAAAGATGAAAATAAAAATAGATCAATAAAACAAACTCGACAGTTTAAACTTATACACAACAACATACATTATTTAGCTTAATTCACAACTTGACAAACAGAAAGAGGAAAAAGAGATAAAGGGGCCCCAGGGATCCACACCCTGTGTAATAGAAAAGATGATCTGCTGTAAGTTTGAGGGCCATTTTCACAGGTGTCTTTGTTTGCGTGTGTGTGTGTGTGTGTGTGTTTGAGAGAGAGAGAGAGAGAGAGAGAGAGAGACAGAGAGAGAGATGTTAAACCAGTCTGTGCTCCTCTGTGCTATCATTTTTCTCTGTCACTTCAACCCACTAAGCCATAAACACCATTTCCAACCTTTTCAAGTTCCTTTTTCTACCAACCCATATCACACTCTATTTACATTTAAATACAGTATGTAACATTTAAAAGAGTAGTTCATCCAAATTTAAGCTGTGTCTTTATTTGTCCATCCTCATGTTGTTGAAAAAAACAGTAATACTTGCTTCCATGGCATACAAAAACGCTGTTCATACTACTATTTTAAATAAAATAAAATTAAATGGTGGCCATTGGCAAGCTTAAAAAATACCAAAAGCATTATTGAAGGGGACCATAGAACTCACACACTATATTTCAAGTTTTCTAAAGCCATACAAAAACACATCAGTCTCACTATCTTCATGTACATACAACCAAATAATCTGTTAGTACTGACGTCAGAATCAGACCAAAAAGCCATCATGTAAACATAGCAATCAATCCGATGGAGCTCAGTCAGAAATTTAGATCAGACTGGAAGGGGTGGTGTAGACTTAAAATAATTATATCAGGAAAAAATTAAGCATTTAAATGTTTGAATCTGACTAACTTAAAAAATACCTTGCATACATACACAGCAAGTGATTAAATATGTTTTAAGTCTAACAAATGTGCATTTATTTATTTACATCTTACAAACTGGTCAGTGGAGGAGACTAAATATTTATTATTAATTGCTAAAAGCTCTTCTGACATCCATGTCAGCTTCCTTTTTGGATATGTCATCAAGGCAAAATGAAGGCGTTACTCAACGGTGGCTTTATCTAGTTTTGAAGATGTGCATACATGTACAGTAATTCACATATACTATTTAAACAAATATAAATATGTTTGCAAAGTTTAGGGTGCATTTAAAATAAACTGAACTTTCAGAATCTGCAATTGGATTGTATCCATTCAAAAAAAGAAATTTACTGCATGTTAACATACTTGTTGGATCTCATAACCTAATTTCATAACAAATTATTTTCTTCAAATAAAGCTGATATGGTTTTAGATGATTAAAAGATTCACACAGACTACTTCTAAGACTTTTTCCCCTCAAAATTTAGAGCTGTATTGTACAGCTCTAGTCAACCTTCACTTTCATTGTATGGAAAAGAGAAGCAGGAACATTCTGCATAAAATCTTTTCCGGATTTCTCTGAAAAAAATAAAAATATATATATATATATCGTAAGCATTAAGATGAGAAAAGAAGTGACAAAGTTTATATTTTTGGAAGAACAATCAATTGACCATAAACTTTCTCCTGCTTAAAAAAACAATACCTGTCTGTCTTTACATCTGACGCATTTCACAGTCAGGTAAAGGCATACTATGCAAAAGGTACCTGCTAAGCCATGGAATATTTGAGCTGTCTGTGTGACGTTAGCAGCGCTCTCAATAAACAGTCCTGAAAACAGCCAGGGTGTCTGACCCCTGAGAAGGAGCAAGAACAACCCTGAAGGGCCGACACAAGGCATGCACAGATGGGCATGCTTTACCTCTGTTGACAGGCTGCCGAGGGTCCAAGAACGTCTGAGTCCAGATCCTGGTCCCTACTGTGTCTGAGAAAACCAGTTGCCACCAGATCACTTTTCATTAAGTAACCATGTTAAAAGACAGCGAGAGAGTGCTTTTCAAGTACTCATCACTTTATCTCATTATTTCATTCATACCCTATAATTAATACTGTCAGGGGATTCAGAAAAAAATTACTTTAGGATAATATTGTAAGCCTTAATAATAGAAAGTGCAAACAATTCAGCAACAATATCAGTCATCAGACTCCAGAAGAGACTGATAATATCATTACTAAATTGTCTATGACAAAGGAAAACGTCAGTATTGCTGACTGAAAAGTCACCAAGTGTAGAACAGAGGAAGGCGTGCCATCCTCTCATTGGAAACACGAAGTTCTCACAATAATGGGAGTGTCACAACATTTTTTTTCAACCCTTAAGAACTGTCTTTTTTTAATGCTATCGTGTTTTGAATCTTTGTTGTTTTCTGATTTCTCGTTACCTGTTCATTCGTGACAGTTGAAAAATCAAGCACCAGGATTTATTTCGCGTGGAGCAGTTTGGATGGAGTTTTTAGCGGCGAAAGAGCCGCGAACTTAGGATGTCTTCAGGCGCATCACGCGCGACGACACCAGGTGAGACTCCACGAACTAATCCAGTCAGCTGTATTACACAAGCCAGACAAGAGAAACGAGTGTATTTGTAGATATTTTAAAACATAGAAATGCTGCTTATAAAGTTTAAGCACAAACCGAAGTCGTGAAGTCAGTTGGAAGGTAGAAAGCATGCAAGTCGTCACAGATGATTGACAGGTTTAGCGTTGTGATAAGTACATTTTAAACATTTTACTATTCTTTTATTTGTTGGTCTTTGCAGCTTCTATAAACTCGTTTAAATTGGGAGAATCCAAGAAAATAAATAAAACATTTAGAAATTATGATAAAACTGTAAAAAGTTGCATGAACTATGATACACAGCCTAGTTTCCCTTTTCCCTTCCCAATTTATTATAAAAATTTTTTTACCTTAATGTTTATTATCAACCACAGTGGTGCAGAGATGATGGGTCACTTTGAGTCAGGTGAGAAGACATTGGACAACTTTTTAGTTCTTATTCAGATTTTTTTAATGAACACTTTCAAGTATAGTATGTTGACCGTTTTCTATAGTGAAACAGCTGTTTTATTTTACACAGACAGACAAATATTATTTATTTATTTTTGGAGAAGACAGGAGATAAATCAATGGGTTCTCTTGGTATGAGACAGGTATGATTTCAATACAGATATATATATATTGTAGCTATGAATGGAATTTGATGGCATATTCATTATGGCTCTAAGTATCCCCGAGAATGACAGGAAATGACAAAAAAAAGTCAGTTAATAATAATATTATTAACAACAATAATAATAATAATAATAATAATAATAATTATATATATATATATATATATATATATATATATATATATATATATATATATATATATATATTGTAGCTATGAATGGAATTTGATGGCATGTTTATCTTGGCCCTCAGTATCCCCGAGAATGACAGGAGATGACAAAAAAAAAAGAGGCAGATCAGATTATATAAATATTTTCTTTTATATAAATATAAATTTTTTTCTTTTTCAACTGATTGTGGAGAAAGAAATAGATGGCTGGAGATTTACAACACATTTCAATGTTGTCCAACCTGCTTGCATTCCAGAAACGACAATAACACACTGTATCAATTTGACTGTTTTGGCCAACAGCCTTCTCAATTGATTTGTTTTTACATCTAGATTTCCAGTGTAAAAACAGTGATATATACTAGACCTGTATGTAATTCAGTATGAACATAACACGTGATGGAGGAAGTGTACTGTGGTTTTCAAAATACGTATTTGCATTCTTTTTCCTAGAATTCTTGACAACAAGTTTCAGCATTAATACTGGATTTATGAGTAGGCAAATAACAAATACATTTTATAGTCTATGCAAATAAAGTAAATGTGTTTGTTTGGTGAAATTAATTATTCACACAATGGCATTAAAAAAAGCAAACGTACTGTTACTAGAACAAAAACAAAGCAATATAGAATATGCGAAACATATGCAAATATAAATATGTAATCTTATTTTATTAATCATACATTGATTGAATTGTGAAAAGTGGGTATTACATAAAAACTACAAATTATTTGGAGAGTAGGAGTTGAAAAAAAAAAGATTTGTGAAGTCAGCTGGAAAATAAATGATATTAATGACTATTAAAATTGTTATTATTTTGATAAAAGACTCCACAGACAATTGTAAAGCCATAAATGTGCATTCAGAATGTAAATAGGGTCAGTTTTAATTTCATTTTGAATGACACACTGAAAGAGCTTTATAAAAGTAATGACCTTCTCTCAGTTACACCCTGTTATTGTATTGATGAAAACACTTCTTTTCATTCTTTGAACAAAAGAGTTCCTTTGTCTTTCTTTGAAGGATGCTTTACAAGCACAGCAAGCACCTGAGTGGACGATACAAGAAGTCTGCACATCACTTGGTCTGGCTCCTCTGTCTTTGGGTTCACCTCTTGCCTCAAGGTTAGTACAGAATACTAACTTTATTAATAAAACTTGATTTGTTATAAATCACATAGAAAAACAGAAGGACCTGTGAGACTAAAATCTAAACCTGTGCTATGTATAGTTTTGCATGCCATATATCTGCCTAAGACAGCCTAATTGCTTGCCAGCACTTCCTGTACAAGTCTATAAAACTCCTTCAAGTAGTGAAACGATTAATAAGAATGGAAGGAGGGTGTAAATTGCAAAGAGGAGGGACTGAGTCAGCTGTGCAGAAGAGTCACTCTATTCAGTAGACCAATGCATTTTTTTTCATGGCATTATGAAGCGGATCACGTTTTAGATTGAATTTAATAATAAATACTAGTAATACCAGGAGAATTCACATACCCAGAGGGCATCTAGATGGAGGAGAGCGAGAGACAGAATGCATAAGATCATTTGGAGGAGTCCAGTGGCCCGCAGCATGATTGTCCAGGCCTTAATGAATTAATTAGTAATGATCACAGTGAGATAAAGGGATTCAGAGCATTTCACTTCTCATTCTCCAAGAGAAACCACCATCACAAAACTTACAGAGCAGAGGACGAAAGTGCCCAACTGTGTTTTAAATAATGCACTATACACACTATACGTATATTCCCTTTGAAAAGTTTGTTGTCAGTAAAATTTGCAAAAAAAGATTTTTGCTAAAATTTTTTAGCAAAGACCTGCTAAACTGATCGACTGTAAAGAGAGATGCAGAATTGTGAGATGTTAACTTGCAATGACATATGAACTTAGTATGAGATAAAAATATATGAAAGTCAGAATTGTGAGATAAAAAAAAAGTTATTTAAAAAAAAATAATAGCGTAAATAAAAACAAAATTGTAAGATCTGATATGATAATATGAGCACTCTTATCACAATAGAGTAAAATCCTCCCCAGTTACACTGGAAACCTCAGAAGATAAGCAGGTATTTGAGAGAAAAAAGAGAATGAAACAAAATAAACGGCTGAAAAACTAGACAGGTGTGAAATGTTTATGCAGTGATGGATGACAGTTGGAAAGGCAACTTTGAAACTAGATTGTCAAGCTATAAGCTTTCTGTAAAGCTAACCTTTTGAAGTTAACTACAGTGATACACTACAGCCATATTTTTAAATACACTGTTTACAAAATACAACTGAACATAAAATATAGGATTTTGAAGCATTAGTGTTTTAAAGAACAGACAGTGCAGACACCATGGTTTATTTTACACAATTGAAAACTAGACAAAATAAATGTTTAAAAAGTTCAAAAACAACTTAGATGTGACCTAGAACATACATCGTTATTAAATATGGTGTCTACTAAGATCGGGATAAATGCTGCTTCAGAATTAGCAGCTAGTCATGAGTTTTTTTAGACAGGTCATAGTCACGTCACACCTTCAGAAGTATTCATGGTATGTTAGACTAGCACACACACATTATATCAATCAGCATTTGGCTGTCAAGTTGTTCCTTTCAGGCCAAATCTGGGCTGGCCTGTTCTATCTGGTTGTGTGCTTGTCAAAGCATCAAACAGAAGCGTTATAACACTGACAACCTCACGGGGAAGTGGTAAACTGGATAGGTCAAAGGGGATTAGAGTTAAAAGTTAATGTGAAGGTGTGCAAATTTTGTGAAAATTTAAAAGAGCAGAATCATTATCGGTGTCTTGAAAAGACCAAAGGGTACAGTTTCCTTATAAATTTGCAGTCAAAGTTGTTAATTGGTTATTATCTAGTAAATGTCAGTGGCCATACAGACAATCACAGCTTTTGACAGAAGACTTTCTTCTGGGTGATGCAACCTTTTTTTTTAATAATAAAAACTAGTCTATTGAAAAATGGACTCATATACTTTCTTAATATATGCTTTGAGTCTTATTGTCAAATAATTATAGTACAGGTTCAGATGTGGTGGTTAAATTTCTGCAAAATTATGCCAGCCAAAATGGTCAGTTTTTCAGTTGTCAGTAATGAAATGATGTATGAACTATAAGCAGGAAATCATTCACCCTCAAGCAAAATTACAGATTGCATGCTTTTCAATTGAAAGCATGTACTTTGCCCACAAAATGGTTGAATAACTGAATATCACTGTATCTTTTTTCCAAAGAAATCTTTGAAAAATGTTAAAATGTTTAATCATAAAGATATATATATATATATATATATATATATATATATATATATATATATATATATATATATATATATACATATACATATAATTTGCCCTGCCTTTGAAGCAGTTTGTCACGGAGACGAACCCCGTGATTC
Source organism: Carassius auratus (assembly GCF_003368295.1). NCBI lineage: Eukaryota > Metazoa > Chordata > Actinopteri > Cypriniformes > Cyprinidae > Carassius > Carassius auratus. The sequence continues at coordinate 15,243 of NW_020526194.1, forward strand.
CCTCTACTGGCCAGCAGAGGGCTCCATCTCCGGAATACTGACTCTCACACTCACCTATACTGATTCGCACTACACTACCCATCATCCCCGCACCCCCACTCTGATCACCTACAGGTGCAGCTCATTGGCACGGAGATATAAGCTGCACAACTCCATCAGCCAAACGCGAAGTCTTGTTTTGCTCCGGCTGACATTTCCAAGCGTTATTTCCCGTGTTTGATTTCCTGTTACCAGTACTGTTTTGCTTACCGTCTCTTGAACCCTTGCTGCCTGCCTCTTGACCTTGGATTGTTTATTGGACTCTGAATCTTGCCTGTTTCCCCTGAACCTCTGCTTGTGTTTGACGACGATTCTGATTATCTCTACTGTTGTGTTTGCTGGTCCTGATCCCCGCCTGTACGACCTCGAGTCTTTCAATAAAGCCTGCTAAATGGATTCCCTGTCTGATGAGTCGTTACAGAAGACTTCGCCACAACCGAATCCAGCGGCTTACGATCATCTGTGTGCTACCATGGCAGCCCAGGCAAATCAGATTGCTGCTAATCAACATCAATTGAATCGTCTCACTTCCGTCACGGAGGAACTGGTAAAGGCTGTTCAAAACCTCCACAGCCCTGCCGTGACGTCAACCCCACCTGCAGCGGTCACCGCTTCCCACATGGCAGGAACGCCAACTCACGTTAATCCTCGACTGGCTTACCCGGAGAAATTTGACGGGGACTCTACCAAGTGTAAGGGCTTCTTACTACAGTGCTCGCTGTTCGTTGAACAACAACCCACCCTTTACACCACTGATGCTGGTAGGATCGCCTTCGTGTGTTCATTATTAACAGGAAGAGCTTTGGAATGGATAACGGCGGTATGGCGCGAGGATGGAACGGCGTTCACCACTTTCACTGACTTTCTGATACGTTTCCGTGAGGTGTTTGATCACCCCCGAGAGGGGAAAGGAGCGGGTGAGCGGTTGCTTGAATTATCGCAGGGAGGATTAACAGCAGCGGAATATGCCTTGAACTTTCGCACTTTGGCTGCTCAGACGTCATGGGTGAGTGACACGCTGAAGGTATTGTTTCGCAAGGGGCTTAATCACGAACTGCAAACCGAACTCGCTTGCCGTGATGAGGGGAGAACTCTGAGTGATCTTATTTCACTTACTATAACCATTGATAACCTGCAACGCTCTCGCCGTGTCAGTGCTCCACGCCTCTTCCCCGCTGCGGTAACGCGACCCGTAGAAACTACAGAGCCCATGCAGATAAACTCCTATCATCTGACTGAGGAGGAACGTCACCGCCGCAGGGTTAACCGACTCTGTCTCTACTGTGGCTCTCCGGGACATCTACGAATCACTTGTCCCAATCGCCGCTCTTCTTACACTCCGAAGTCGGTGAGTTTACCTTTTAACTGTGTGTCAGTCCCTCTGATAATCAAGACCGACAGGGTTCAAATAGCCACCACTGCTTTACTTGATTCAGGAGCAGCTGGGAATTTTATCTCTGAGGAATTTGCCAGAGGGAATAACATCTCTTTAATTTCATGCACTAATTCTCTGTCTGTAGCCACAATAGATGGGCGCCCTTTGGGGTCTGGGTTGATCACTCACCGCACCCAAGATCTCCAAATGTTAACCGGTCTGCTACACCAAGAAACCATTCAGTTCTACGTGCTCCCTGTATCTAACACCCCTGTTATTTTGGGATTGCCCTGGCTCAGACTGCATGATCCTCAGGTGTCGTGGAGAGAAGGACAAATTCTTAGATGGAGCACCCAGTGTCAGAAATCATGCCTCTCGACCATCTCTCCCATTACGGTACAAGTTGTCACATTAGACTCGGAGACCACCAGCATTCCCAATCTGCCCAAGGAGTATCACGATCTCGTCACCGCCTTCAGCAAGGTACAGGCAAACACATTACCACCACATCGCAGCTATGATTGTGCCATTGATCTCATTCCAGGTTCATCACCACCCCGGGGTCGAATATTCCCGTTATCATTACCCGAGTCAGAAGCTATGGCCAAGTACATCAAGGAGGAGCTGGAGAAGGGGTTCATACGTCCATCCACCTCTCCTGCTTCAGCTGGCTTCTTCTTTGTCCGCAAGAGGGATGGAGGTCTGCGCCCTTGCATCGATTATCGTGGACTCAACGAAATAACAGTAAAGTTTCGCTATCCTCTACCACTGGTGCCCTCTGCTTTAGAACAGTTACGTACTGCACAGTACTACACCAAATTGGATCTGCGCTGCGCATACAACCTCATCCGCATTAGGGAGGAGGACGAGTGGAAGACAGCTTTCTCAACCACCAATGGGCACTACGAATACCGGGTGATGCCGTTTGGACTGGTCAATAGTCCTTCGGTTTTCCAATCCTTTGTCAATGACATCTTCAGAGACATACTCTGTAACTGGGTCTTCCGTCTCTACGGACTACCGGAGGATATCGTCTCCGATAGAGGTCCCCAATTTACCTCTCGTCTCTGGAAAGCCTTCTTCCAAGCCCTCAATATAAACTTTAGCTTGACATCTGGTTACCATCCTCAATCCAACGGCCAGGTCGAAAGACTCAATCAGGAAATCACCCGGTTCCTGAGATCATACTGTAGCTCCAACCAAGAAGATTGGGCACGGTTCCTCTTTTGGGCTGAGTACGCACAGAACTCCCTGGTCAAACCAGCTACTGGTATAACTCCCTTTAAGTGCATCCTAGGCTATCAACCGCCCATGTTTCCCTGGTCCGGGGAACCCACCGATGTACCCGCTGTCACGGACTGGCTGCAACGCAGTGAGGAGACTTGGAATCAAGCTCACGTACACCTTCAACGAGCCATCCGCCATCAAAAGGAGCATGCTGACCACCGTCGTCGTCCTGGGCCTGTATACCAACCCGGACAATGGGTGTGGCTCTCCACCCGAGATCTCCGTCTCCGACTACCCTGCAAGAAACTAAGTCCAAGGTACGTGGGTCCCTTCAAGATAACACATCAGATCACTCCTGTTTCATTCCGTCTTGCATTACCTGACACCTATCGCATCTCTCCCACCTTTCATGTATCTCTGCTCAAGCCCGCTGTGGCCCCTGGAGAGGAGGGAGAGGGGAGGTCCCGTGAGCAGAGTCCCCAGCCCGTCCAGATCGAGACTGAGGAAACGTACCAAGTGCGAGAACTTCTTAACTCCAGGCGTCGAGGACGCATCCTGCAGTATCTGGTCGACTGGGAGGGGTACGGTCCGGAGGAACAATCTTGGGTCAACGCTGATAACATACTAGACCCCAACCTCATCACGGAGTTCCATCGGTTACATCCGGAGAAACCGGCCCCACGACCACGCGGTAGACCTCGACGTCGACTACCATCTCGCGCCAGGAGTCGCTCGCAGGGAGGGGGCTCTGTCACGGAGACGAACCCCGTGATTCCCTCTACTGGCCAGCAGAGGGCTCCATCTCCGGAATACTGACTCTCACACTCACCTATACTGATTCGCACTACACTACCCATCATCCCCGCACCCCCACTCTGATCACCTACAGGTGCAGCTCATTGGCACGGAGATATAAGCTGCACAACTCCATCAGCCAAACGCGAAGTCTTGTTTTGCTCCGGCTGACATTTCCAAGCGTTATTTCCCGTGTTTGATTTCCTGTTACCAGTACTGTTTTGCTTACCGTCTCTTGAACCCTTGCTGCCTGCCTCTTGACCTTGGATTGTTTATTGGACTCTGAATCTTGCCTGTTTCCCCTGAACCTCTGCTTGTGTTTGACGACGATTCTGATTATCTCTACTGTTGTGTTTGCTGGTCCTGATCCCCGCCTGTACGACCTCAAGTCTTTCAATAAAGCCTGCTAAATGGATTCCCTGTCTGATGAGTCGTTACACAGTTTTTACTTTTAGGTGATATAATGAAATGATAACTGATATATTGGCTGATATCATTTTATATTTTGTGAGTCTTTTATTTTACTGTTGTTATAAAACAATTATCATTCTTAATCAATAAACTATATTTCTTATCCCATTACAATTTAACAAATATAGGCTTAGGCTTAATATAAATCATTGAAATAAATAAATTATACATGCCTTTGGTCAACTTAGTCAAAAAATGAATAAAATATAAAGTGAAAAAATATCACTTTCACTTTTCACTGGTATAAATAAACATTTAATTATATTTACATTAATAAGAGTGCTAGAAATAAAAGAAATATGGTAAGGTGATTTCACTATAATTTACTTGTTTGTACATGAGCCATTTTACAGAATTGGTCGAAAGTCAGACTTGGAAACGTATGTATATATATATATATATATATATATATATATATTTATATATATAAACCTTTGTCTTTTCAAAAAATAAAAAAACTATGCAAATTTTATAATATCCAAGGTAAAAAAAATTATAGTAACTGTGCATTTAATTTCTTATATTGTATTTTCAGAAAGTTAATAATTTAATTAGAAGGGTTATATTGACTTATTATAATTTAAAATCTATAAATATCTGTAAATATATATGTAAATATATTATTCTGTTATTTTCAGAGATAAATATATAATTACATTTCTAACAATATTTCGAGTGCAATTTATGAGATTTGTTGTATTTTTAATAAATTTTTTCTTTATAAAAGGCAAAAAGTTGATCAAACTGATTTCAAGTTAAGGATTCATTAGTTTGAATATACCTGTACATTGAAGTTGATATTTCAGTATACATTATTTTTGACAAAACATCCCATATTTCTGTAGTGACTGCACATTTTCAGTAATGACAGTAATGCTTTGGTTGCAACCACATCACATCAAAATATTTTAACTCACATACTAAAATGCTACTAAAACATACTAAAATACAAAAAAATGCATACTGTAACTGTACAATTTATTTATTTTTTCAAAATATGATGATAATCTGTTGCCTTTTGTCACTACCGAAACAATTATGAGAGAAAGGGGAAACAGGAATATTTGCAGATCATAAATGTGCAGTATGCGTTTAGTTAAAGTTCAGTTCAGTTTAGTTTAGTAGTAAAGTTAAGTTCAGTCTTGGCCAATAGACTAAAACATATACTGGCCCTGCTATATACAGATGTCATTAAAATTAATTTAAAATAAGGAGAAAATTGTGAAAAATCTTTCATCTTTCTCTATCTCCCCAGTGGATGGCTTCTTTATGTCTAATGCTAAGGCTGTCCTGCAAGGGTGTGATGACTACTGGACCTTACAGGAGAAGGAGCGTATGCCTCTGCTCTTTCAAACCACGGTATGCGTGGACATACAGGTCCTTTCCCCAGGCGAGTGGACAGCATTTAACTATGTCTCGGCCCCTGCACCCAGCTATGAACTTGCTCTCCAAGGGGATGCAAACAACCTGTACGCCTGGTTGTTGGGTGTACGCCACCAGTTCCCTGTCCAGCTAACCACTAATCGCTGGTACCACATATGTCTACGGTTGGACGCCCCTCGCAAAAGCTTCAGCCTGACGATAGGTGGCAACTCGGAAGTATTCCAGCGGACCGTCATTGCCCGAACAATCCGTCCTTCGGGGCGTCTTCTGCTGGGTTGCCAACCAAACAAAGCCTCCCCTGGGGCAAAAATGGCCACCGTGGAGCTCTACCTGTTCCGCATTTGGGACGATGTTGGTGAGCACAAAGCCTGCGAGGATGGGACAGTGATTGGCTGGGACTCACGACTTTGGGCCATCACACGAGCCCAGGCTAGAGTCCAAGATTATACATTGCAATGTGGTGAGTACAGAGATTCACAAAAGGGAAGCCTGTTTAACCGGTTGATAAGAGAGACAGGTTGAAAATAGCAGTGGTTATGTATATGCCTAATGACTGTGTATAAGCCCGCGTCAGATCAACTCGGCAAACCATAAACAGCCTGGAGCCTTTTCTATCTCTGAACTAAAAGTATGCAGAGTATTTTTTTGTAATGTCTTCAAAGCTATTTAAAGCTTAGAATTTTGCTGATTGAACCAACCAAACAGATGTCTTGCTTGTAAACACCAACATGCTGATTGGTCAGGACATTTTGTGTGTAGTTTCTTCATATACATGCATGATGAAGATAATGCATGTTTTAATGTTGCATGTTTTCACCAATTTGTCTTCTAAAGAAAACTCACTTTCATGCATGTATTATTTCTAGATAAAATAACGATCCTGTTGAAAAACCTTTAACTGGTAGCTGTATTTTGGAACATGGTAGCTGATTTCTAGCTGGTCTGAGATGGTTATTGAAGCTGGTTGACTAGTCCCTATATTCCAAAAAACTGTTTAATCACCTTAAGCTTGTATGTCCAGCTGCTGACCAGTTTGTTGCTGGTCCATGATGGCCACCTCCTTGTACTTGTAGCTAATGAGCAGCTTGAATAAGAAATAACCATAGTCAGCTAAGGAACAAGTTGGAGTACCTACCACTAGCTATGGCCACATAATTAAGTGCTTGGATCACATAAAGACTAGATAGAACCAGCTAATGATGAACAAGCACCAGCTTATCACTAGCTTGATTGAACCAGTTAATGACCAATTTAGACCACCTAATGAGTAGCTAGGACAAGCTAATGACCATTTTGAACCAGCTAGAAGCCAGTTATCATGTTCCAGGACACAGTTACTGGCTTGATATGGATTTTCCAACAGGATAGTCAATAGCCTTGCCTGTTCCCTGCATCAGAAGGTAACTATCATCTGACCATCTTTTGTAAATAATCGTTCAACCTCCAATTAAATTCCAGATTTCCAAATTCCCTTTTTAATTGGCTGGGTTTTGCATATGAACATTTGATTTACAACAATAAATGTAGTTGTACCTTTATTTCAAAGAAGACTTTGTAATGTTTAATCTAAAAGTAATTGCTCAACCTATAATGGTTAAAATTGCCCATGTCTGAAAAAATAAAAATAAAACAAAGATGAATCCCATATACATCAGATCAAATCTGGCTTTTTCGTTTCTAGACATAAATGAGTTCACTATATAAGACATAGCTTTTTTCCTCCACAGGAAATTATGAAGTCAAATCAATTTCAAATATCCTAGTACAGGATATTTGAAATATTTCAAAACACATCCAGATGGAGGAAAACCTGGGATGTTTTGATTGGAATGATCAGATCAGATGTTGATGCAGGGTACATGAAGGACAGTAGTAACAACAATCTTGTCTTTCTATCATTTGTGCATGCCAATTCTATTTCTATATTTCATATTTTAGGTCTAGGGCATCTGCGTATGAAACGCAGTGCAGACAGTACTACAACTTCATCCAGTAAGTGCAGTGCAAGTGTGAATTCACTTCACAGAGTATTATTGTAGTGTGGTGGTGGGTAAAAGTCTTGGGGAAGTTATGTGCCAAACTATAAGCATTTAAATAAATAGTTCCCATAAAAAGGACTCAGAGAGTGAGTTAATGTAAATTAGGGGTTTTCAAACTGTTCCTGGGGCTTCCCAGCAAGCCACATTTTTGAAGTTTCCTGGTCATGGAGAAATCTAATAATTCAGTTGTTTTAAAAAAGGGCAAAATGCACAGGAGGAGAGTCTCTAGGTCCAGCAATGGTTTGAAAGCCCATGAATTACATAACTGTTAGAAGAACCTTTTGAAGCACCTTTATTTTTAAGACTGTACTGGTTTGGAATGACAAGAAGGTGAGTAAAGAATGACAGAATTTTCATTTTTGGGTGAACTATCCCTTTAACAGCATGTACATTTCCATCACATTTAAAACAGCTGCTTGGACAATCTAAACAGTGCACAAAGGAGCAGAAAAGAACAAAATATCTGAATGAGATGTCAAGAAAATGAAATATCTAATAAACCTCAGAACAGAAAGTTTATAACCAAACCTCCACACTGAATAGTAACAATTTAATATTAGAAGGCATCATTTACTTAGAAATTACGATAGTTTCCAGAAATACTTAATCTACGACAGTGCTTATCTTTAACGTCAAATGTCATTTCCACTCCTCTGTGAATGTATCTCTTTTTTTTGTCCTCAATCTCACGGAATGCTGCACTGAAAAGGCATGCCTGTTCCAGGCACGGTGCATGACGCAAACAGATGTTTTAAATAGCAGATGGGTTAGGTAATCTTGTTGTATTAAGTTAAACTGGACAGGTTTGCAAGGAGAAATTGATGTAATTGAGTAGAAATCAGCGGTATCTGCATATCTATAAAGGCTTAATCAAGAAAGATTTAAGTTCCGCAAATAGAAAGGTGTAACCTGTGTAAACTTTGTGCTCTGTTCTTTCACTTAATGAATTAATTGCATAGGTGTGTTTGTGAGAAACCTGATTTATTTTTTTGATTTTAAGGTTTAAAGGTTAAAGTTTAATATTTTATACACTTACAGCATCCCAAGTTTCAGCCAGCACCCCAGACTTTGTCTCGACATCTAGTAAGTGTCCATCTCTAACAGCAACATATAGATATGCAAATAAAATTAAAGCATTGTACTTTCTGTCTATTTGCATTTTACATTTTTGAAAGGAATTTGGGTAGCACTTTATTTTACAGTCCTGTCACTCATGTACATACTATGTACTTATTATAGTAATTACAATAACTATGTAATAACTAGGTACTAACCCTGAACCTACCCCTAAACCTAACCCTACCCCATGTGGTTACCTTGTATTACCAGAACTTTGTAAGCTAAATAAACTGTAAGTACTCTATAAGTACATGTAAGTACTTGTACTGTAAAATAAATTGCAACCGGAATTTGTTTAGTGTTGTGTTGAATGACAATTTGTCTCTTCCTCCCTCTCTTCCTTCCCTTTCTAAGGTCCACTCCAAATGATTTTGACTTCAATAATCACTGGTTCACTGAAATCCATCACCCAAGGTAGGTAACAGATGCTGTGGAATGTAAAAAGCTAGAGTAGAAAGTTCCAAATCACCTCCAGTCAGTGAGCCATTTACTTTGTGTAGTACTGGTGCTGAATGGTCAACATAGTTGACTAGTTGACTTTGAGCAGTAATTCTTTAAAGGAGATGAATCTAGAAACTGATACCTGTTCCTGTCAACAGGACAGAGCCTTCAATCTTTGAACCAGGCCTTAAACACAGTCCCTGCTTCAACCCCACAAGCCAGAACCACACCAGATCCTGCAGGACTCTCTACAACAACTTCTATACCTCCAGTGACTCTCAGTGCACCAACACAAATTCCCCTCACATCAGATACTACATTAAACAATCTTACACCCACTATTCAGGCTGTTTCAGCTGTTAACACTAGTGGATTAAACACGTCCGCTCCAACTCCAGCCTCACCTATGTCTTACATAACCACTCAAACTACCCAGAGCACGTCAACATCTGCCCAGTCACTTTCAAGCTATCACACTAGCCAACCAGTCAGTACTTTTGAAACAACAGTCAATCATAGGACAGAAATCTCTTCCACTGCACCAACTGTCACGACTCAAGTAACCAATCAGACAGCGCTTCTACGAACAACGATGTCCAATGTATTATTCACAGGTATGGCTATTATCACTGCGTTCTGATTATGTCTTTTTTCTTCTATCTTGGAAAAAGACGGATGGCTTCTATTTCGGTGATAATTACAGGATATTAAATTAAATTCCTTGCCTTCATTCTCTCATTCTGCCACATATTACATAATTTATACATTATAAAATTACTCCTAAAGGTTCAATGCTTTGATGTGTCTTTTCATTTGTTTCAGAGCCATTTGCAGTACAGTGTAACTTTTCCCAGTCCTGCGCTAATGAATGTAAGAAATATTTTTTTTTTTTAAACAAAGCCTATTTTATTCTTAGAAGACATCATATACAGTAGATTAAAAGTGGTGATTCCTGGGGATGTGTAATAATATCTTTCTTCTTGCGTCACACAGCATCATACTATTGGATGCTTGTGGAGGTGAAAGGCTCTAATATGACGGAGGGAGAGATTCAAATTGGGTAAGAGCATTTATATATATATATATACAGTGGGGATCGAAAGTTTGGGCACCCTTTGCAGAATCTGTGAAAATATGAGTGATTTTCAAAAAATAAGAGAGATCATACTAAATGCATGTTATATTTTATTTAGTACTGTCCTAAGTAAGATATTGTATATAAAAGATATTAACATTTAGTCCACAAGACAAAAAAAAATGCTGAAATTATTAAAATAACCCCATTCAAAAGTTTGGGAACCCTTGGTTCTTAATACTCTGTGTGGTCACCTGATGATCCTCGACTGTCTTTCTGTTTTGTGATGGTTGTGCATGAGTTCCTTGTTTGTTCTGAACAGTTAAACTGAGCAGCGTTCTTCAGAAAAATCTTTAAGGTCCTGCAGATTCTTCAGTTTTCCAGCATCTTTGCATATTTGAACCCTTTCCAGCAGTGACTTTATGATTTTGAGATGCACCTTATCACACTGAGGACATTTGAGGGACTCAAACACAACTATTTAAAAAGATTCAAACATTCACTGATGCTCCAGAAGGAAACAAGATGCATTAAGAGCTGGGGGGTGAAAACTTTTGAACATGATGAAGATGGCCAAATTTGTCTTATTTTGTTGAAATATAATTTTTTTTCCATTTAGTTCTGCCCTTCGTAAGCAACAGAAGATACTTGTATGTTTCCCGGTACACAAATTAAGTACAATTTACCTTGATCTTCAAATTCCAAAAGTTTTCACCCCCCAGCTCTTAATGCATCTTGTTTCCTTCTGGAGCATCAGTGAATGTTTGAATCTTTTTAAATAGTTGTGTTTGAGTCCCTCAAATGTCCTCAGTCTGAAAAGATGTATCTCAAAATCATACAGTCACTGCTGGAAAGGGTTCAAATATGCAAAGATGCTGGAAAACTGAAGAATCTGCAGGACCTTAAAGATTTTTCTGAAGAACGCTGCTCAGTTTAACTGTTCAGAACAAACAAGGAACTCATGCACAACCATCACAAAACAGAAAGACAGTCGAGGATCATCAGGTGACCACGCACAGTACTAAGAACCAAGGGTTCCCAAACATTTGAGTGGGGTTATTTTAATAATTTCAGCAATTTTTTTGTCTTGTGGACTAAATGTTAATATCTTTTATGTACAATATCTTACTCAGGACAGTACTAAATAAAAAAATTACATGCATTTAGTATGATCTCTCTTATTTTTTTGAAAATTACTCATATTTTCACAGATTCTGCAAGGGGTGCCCAAACTTTCGATCCCCACTGTATATATATACAGTTGCCCTAATAATAATAATAATTAATTCGTTTTGTATTGAATATTGAATATTTTATCAAATAAAGGGTTTTTAATTTTGAAATTCTGAAATTCCTGATGCTTCCCCACCTCTATAATCAGTTTTCAGATCTTTTTCATGAAAGCATCTGCTCTGTTGGAGTTTCAACTACAGGAATTGAAACTACATCATGTCAAACTGACATAGTCTTTGTGGTAGGTATCATATAAAAATTAAATTAAAAAACTGGCAGGGCTGTTCTGCATAATTATAAAATGTCTTTTTCACCAATATAGAATACTGAAGTTAAATGTGAAGCCAAGCAGAACATTCAGTAAGTTAAACCTAACTCTGTAAGCTACACATCAAGTATGATCTCATTGAAATTCAGTATCAAGTAATGCCTCCATTCTTACAGAAGGACAAATTGCACTGTGCTACTACAGCTGAGCCAACCTGTGAATACATGCATCCTCCAAAGGCTTGTGCAAAACAGGACTATAAACTCATATATACAAATCCAGCTTCTGGGAGAAGTAGAAAGAGTGGGTGCGTGAGACAAGTACATAATTCTGTCATAACTTTCTCACCCATTTGTTATTCTAAACGTGAAAGTGAATGCAGACTGGGTCTGTTAGGCTTCTAAAAAGACAAAAAGCATAAAATAAATTGTACATTTGTTTTTGAAGTCTCACTGAATGCAATTTGTTTACAGGCAAAGGACTGTGCCCAGAGCACGATATTGCGCCTCCTGGAGGGGGTTTTGTGTACTGCACATCTCCAATGTCTTATGAAGATTTCTGCAAGACCCAGGGTCCTGTCAGTGTCACATGGTAGAATATGCTAATGACTTGCCACAATTGTAAATGAGTTCTGACCTTTTTTAATGTTTATGTGGGATTGAATTATTGATTTCATTTTTCTTTCTTTCTTGCATTAGTTCTTATAATGAGAATGGTTTCATTCCTAAAGAATTCACTAATCAATTCTGCAATGGTGAGTGTTATTACTCTTTGGACTTACTATTTGGTCATTATAATTAAAACCAGTCAGACTAATATCATATTCAAAAATTATAATGTTTTTTTTTTTTAGATGAGAACCAACAATATTGTGAGTGTCACGTGTCTACCAACAGTGGTGAGTGGAACATAATTACTCTTTGAAAGAGTAGTTACAATAATGTGTCATGGACCAATCAGACTCCGAGTTCTCTGTCCTACCTCTCTTTCAGAGACCTATTATGCTGTTCGTCTAAATATTACAAGCCCAGATGTGAATTTCATCTACATTCAGAACATGGTGAGTTTTTAGAAAAAAAAGTTTTTGCGAACAGGTAAAATTCCTATAGTAAGTGTTTAACCAAAACATTGCTGTCTAAACATTTGCAAGTTACTGTATCTTACATCAATGAATGAAAAAATATGGTTATTGTCTTATTTGTTGTATTGTTCCATTCAACAGGTTGTACAGTTGAGCACTCCTTGTAACAATTCCAGTATGCAAGGGTATGTCTGCGATTCCTGTCAAAAATAACACTGAATATATGAAATTTGGGGGTCAGGAATTATTTTTAAAGTGAAATTTATACTTTTATTCAGCAAGGACACATTAGAAGTGTGACAAAAAAGTGAAAGTAAAGATTTTTATAAGGGGTTTAAAATATTTATATTGCAAATAAATGCTGTTCTTTTGAAGTGTTTATTCACCAATGAATCCTGAAAAAGTGTATCACGATTTCTGGGTTTTTAAAAAGGTGATCTTAAAAACAAAATATTGTGTGTGTGTGTGTGTGTGTGTGTGTGTGTGTGTGTGTATATTAAAATGTATTATTATGTACAATTTCTTTATAGTTATCTTTTTTCATGTTCATAGGTCTCTGTGTAATTCTTTTAATGAAGTGTACCAGTTATATCAGGTAAACATCCAAACATTTGTTTTCCATCTTCAGTAAAATAATCTTGTTAAGTGGGTCAAGTCTTGCTTTATGTATCAGCTCTAAAAGGTTGTGATTTATGCTTTGCAGAGAATGCACTTGGAATGTTTTGGTGAAGGAACGAGGCAAGTTGTACTATTGAGTGTTTATGTATGTCTGTGTGCAATTGGTCACTGTGATTTGGCCAAGTAAGACATGTTCCTGGATCAACATACTTTGTTGATCCTGGATCAACATTACTGTCCAAAAATATAGACCTAACCCTAAACCTAACCCTACCCACAATTTATTCCTAAAATCAGAGAGAAATGATGAATAACAAGCCTAAAACAGACATTTCCTGAAAACTTGTCCCTCGATTCTGATTGGTTGATTGAAATGTTGTTACAGGACTTGGCCAAGGATGTTGATCAAGGAATATGTTGTACTTGGTGAAATCACTTTCAACGTTTGCATTTACAAACGGCTTAACTTGTCTGTCATTCCTCAGGATCTACACATGTATGTTAACTCTGGCAGCTTTCAAAACAGCTGGATGTGTGTACTGTTAGTTCTGCTATTGCTGTTCTTTTGAAGAACAGTACCAACATTAGTTTTGATGGCCCCCTCAGTCGAATTGGTGAGTGTTGAACTGTATGTACTGGTATTCCCCAATTATAGCTAAGCTTATCCAAGTGGTGTAAACAGCAAAAATGCTATATTATTTTCCTGTCTCTCTACTATACAGCCATATGTCGTTTGCCCACTGATGCGGAAACCTTTCCTTCGAACTCAACATTCACTTGGATGTCTGTAAATTTCAGCTCCAGCCACATTGATGACATCAGCAACAATTTGAAATGGTATATCTTGTTTTCAGTTCCTATTTTACACTGCATACATCTCATCAACCTATAATTTTCTCATTTTAGCAGTATATAATGTTTAGAATTGTTTGCTAGTCCCTTAAACAACATTCTATTCAAACAAAGGCCTTTGCCAAACAAATATTCCAATCTTGCTCTTTGTTTTCCAGTGCACAGGATCAGATATTTGCTGTTATTTTAAATGAGAGCTGTGAAGTCTCCCCTTCTGAGTCCTACACAACTCAAGTTGTCCCTTCTAGATCAAAGTTCTGAGAGCAGTGCTGCATTCCCAAACATCACGTCTCCATCAGTAACTACAGATTGGTCACTGACCAATGAAACCCACACTGCAGTCACACCATCCACACCATTAGTCACAAACACTTCTAGTACACCACTCAGTATAACAAGTCTAAAATTAAATACATCCATCAACAGTACAGACAATCAAACAAACACTGTTTCAAATTATACAGCAAGCCTGCCACTCAATTCAACACATGATATAGAACCACCCGTCAATAATAGCAAGTACACCACACTATATAACAACCTCAGTGGTCAGTACAACACATAAAACATCAAGTGCAACATCTCAACTGAGCAATAGAGCAGCATTACAACACACTATACAAACAACCTCACCAGTAAGTACAACAGGTACATCAAACAAATACCAGCATCATTGGTCAGTACAGAAAAATATTATACACAATATAACAACCCCAGCAGTCAGCAAAACGGTAACAACACACAATTTGACAACTTCACCTGTCAATACAACAGCTATACAACAATACAACAATATATCAGAATCATCAGTCAGGACAAATATAACACCCAATATACCAACCTTCACCTGTCAGCACAACAGCTACATCAGAACAAATATATCAACTCACCAGTCATAACAACAGGTACAGAATCGACACTCAATATAAACAACCTCACCTGTCAGTACAACAGGTACATCAAACAATATACCAGCATCACCAGTCAGCACAACAACTACGACACACGATATTATAACTCCAAACAGTCAGCGCAACAAGAACAACAACAATGTAGCAACCTCACAAGTCAAAACTACAACTCAATATAAACAACTTCAGGGGTCAGTACAACACTCAGTGTAACAGCCCAGCCGTCAATACAGCAGAGACAACAGATAAAATAAACAACCTCAGTGGTCGGTACAACACATACAACACTCAATGTAACAACCCAACCAGTTGATACTGCAGATACAACAGACAAAATAACAACACTCAATGTAACAACTCAACCGGTTTATACAGCAGATACAACAGACAAAATAACAACCTCAGTAATCAGGACAACACATACAACACTCGATGTAGCAACTCAACCAGTCAACACAGCAAGTACACCACACAATATAACAAACTTACCTGTTAGCACAACAGCTGCATCAAACAATATTACAAACTCACCAGTCAAAACAACAGGTACAGAATCGACACTCAATATAACAACCTCACCTGTCAGTACAACAGGTACATCAAACAATATACCAGCATCACCTGTCAGCACAACAACTACGACACACGATATAATAACTCCAACAGTTGGCGCAACAAGAACAACATACAATGTAGCAACCTCACAAGTCAAAACAACACTCAATATAACAACTTCAGGGGTCAGTACAACACTCAGTGTAACAGCCCAGCCGGTCAATACAGCAGAGACAACAGATAAAATAACAACCTCAGTGGTCGGTACAACACATACAACACTCAATTAACAACCCAACCAGTTGATACTGCAGATACACAAGACAAATGACAACATCTAATGTAACAACTCAACCGGTTGATACAGCAGATACAACAGACAAAATCACAACCTCAGTAATCAGGACAACACATACAACACTCGATGTAGCATCTCAACCAGTCAACACAGCAAGTACACCACACAATATAACAAACTCATCTGTCAG